>NC_081555.1:8414962-8584255 GCF_963082655.1 Stomoxys calcitrans | reverse complement strand
AGCACCAGCACCACCATACAAAATCATAGCACAGAGAACAACCTTTATGCCCATCCATCCATCCATCTATACATCTACCCATCGAACCAATTCGTTTGTTCGTTTCGTCCACATCCCAACCAATTCATTCATATTCTTTTATGCCCCCACACAAGAGGGACCCCCTCGCTAGAGTTCTCACAAATATGGATAACCGAACATTTCATGTTCCTTTCATGTCTTTCACATGTGCAAAAGAGTACCTACATGTGTACATATGTACACACCAAACCAACCATTCATCCATATAGGTAAGTATGTGCGGATGTATGTATGTATGTCCATGTTCGTTATTTTTCTCTATATACCACCTTGTAAAAGTCTATATTGATATGTATTTAGCTATGTGTATGGTCGTCGGTCGTCTGCACATAAGCCATAAAACGTAAAATACTATGGCAGTTGAGGTGATGTGGTTGTTGTTGTTGTTATTGCTGCTGCTGCTGCTGCTCAATGTCCCGCAGTCAATAACATCCAATCAGGTTTGTTAAAAATCTATCTATGTACTAAAAGAAATGAACGAAAAAAAAACCATTGAGCTACAATCAAATACCCACACACACACACACACACACAATCGTATAGTCACAATGGGACGCTATAGCTGGCGCACATAGACACCACGTACATTATAGGGGACGTTTAATGTATGAGAGTGCTGCTGAGTGGTGTGCTGGGTTGGTGTGCGTGTGTAATGCATTTTAGCTCAAATGCTTTGTGGTGTTGTTGTTGTCTGCCATCTAAAGTGGATGACTGGCTGGCTTGACTGGGAGGGTATGAACTCAGTAGATTGGTAAACACACCGTCATATCTAAACACACGCACACACTCTGTGGTGATAGCCCCAATGTATGTATGAACGACGTCGTTTTATCGAACATACATCGAATTGAACACATTTTGAGTAGATGAATGTCGCTGCTTGGCTCTCCGCATGACCTCTTCCCCTCCACCACACCATACAAATAACCAGAATATAGGTGCACACCAGGAGTCAGTCAGAGTACTGTATTATGTGGCTCCTCTCTGTTTGCTTTAAGTATCTCTGAGTATGAGAATCTTTAGCTGGCGATAATACACATGACATTCTGTGTAAGGGTATTAGTAAAATGTCAATATTGGATTGTGATTGTGTGCAGAGGTGCACTCCAGCACGTTTGATGCGTTTGCTGGCAACAGCAACAACAACAACAACAACAAGAACAGTGACAAAAAGTCATCACACAAACCCAATCACCATCATCGTCATCATCAAGCAGCACCGAGTCTCAAAATTGTTGTATTTCTCCTCGTCCTCTCATTTATTAGTGCGCTTCATTTCGTTTTAGCAAATGAAAAAAAAAAACAAAACAATAAATAAGAAAAACCCAAAGCCAACACACACAGACAAACATTTATTCATAGCCAGAGTCTCTTTCTCTCAATCATCAGTTGAGCAACAACTACAACAAAAACCGTAATGTATTGAATTGAGTGTTATGTTAAATTACAATAAAAATTCAAACCGGCCGGGTTACTCTTTCTCTCTCTCTCTCTCGAACAGACTCTCCTTTTTGGCATAAAAACCACTCATTGCTCTTGCTCTCCTTTTTGGGAGAGTAGAGTGTTTTATTTAGTAGACATTGATTGAACAGTTGCATATAAAGGTAGTAACAACCATGGGTAGTTAATACCTTTTTCTGATTGGAATGAAATGTAAAAATGTGTGTGTGTGTGACGCCGTTGCTGCTGTGGCAGATTGTGAAAGAGAAAGAAGAAAAAAAATCTGTGGAAGTAAAGCCGACGGGATTTGGAAAATGGTTGGTTTTGGCGACTTGAAAAGGGAATGTAGAGGAAATATGTAATGAAATAAAATTTAAAGAGAAAATGCTTGTAATTGTTGACTTCATTGATGATTTTTGAGTTATATTTAGCAAATATTAAACTCTTATTTAGTTAGTTTTGTTAAAAATGTTCCAAAATTTAGCGTTTAAAATGTTCTATGACAAATGTGCTCATTATTAAATGGTTTCCAAATTATTTTGAAATTTCTAGTTACACTTTTTTAAAATTTTGAAAAATTATAACATTTTCCACATGCATCTCACTTTGAACCTCTAGAGCGGCTTTTCTCATTTCAATAAATGCTGATCTATTCAAAATTAAGGTCAATGCTGGGAGAGACATCTGTTAGAGAAGTTTTTACAAAAATTTAACTTAATTTACAGACCCCTAATATATGAATTACTATTAGTACTTAATTTTAGTACCAAATTACATTTTGAACAATATGAAAAAGAGTATGACATAAAGTTTCTGTGGTATCACAATGGACGAAAACGTCTAAGTGAGTCTGATGGCAGAGCACAGCCTAGCGTATTTGCATTTTTTTACCAATTTTTATTTTTGTATTTATTAATTATTACAATTGCACTTAATGTAAGTACTACATTTTAGACTTAAGTACAAATTTCTAGTACACATTAACTAGAACTGTCATTTCATAACATTTAAAATTTCAGCAACGGATTATTTTAATTTTTGTATTGTTGCTAGGATCCGTTTTATCCAATTGTACTAAATTTTAGTATAGCCCCTAATTTAAATTATTTTGAGAAAGTCGCAAATTTTTTAGCAGGGAATAATTTTTAGTAAAATTTTGTTTGAACTATAATTTATCATCAGATTTTTCAGTTTTACTCAATTTAAGTATTCGAACTCTTTAAATTCAATAAAAGATTTAAACATCTTTTTCAATTTTTAAGGCACTAATTTTTAATACTAAAATGCAAGATTATTTACAAATAGCCATTTAATGAACAGTGTATGGATTTTCCTTATTCCCATTTGTGTTATCCAGGTTTTTTATACCAATAATAAGGGACCTCCTTTTTATAGCCGGGTTTGAACAAAGTTTCAATTAGCGACAATTTTTAAATAGTATTGCCATTTTTTGATGGCGATAATCCTAATTATATCGCTATTTAAACAACAAAAAGTTCTTAAGCCAATTTTCTTTTTTTTAAGTATTTTTTCTTAGCTCCCTTAACGTTATCCTACTCAATACTTTTACTTTTTTCGAACAAGGAGGAGCTGCCATGTGTTTTTGTATATTGGTGTACTCATACACGTATGTCCCCTATATTGGGGGGTTTGTTCATTCAATTGGCTTCACCGTCTCCGTCATTTTGTTGTATCGATTACATTCACTGCTAATAATAACCTCCCAATAATGTATGGTTGTTGCTCCAATTGCTGATGCTGCTGCTTTAGTTTTTGTTGTTATTGCTGGGTACTATGCTGATGCCAATGCCTGCCTTTTGCGCAACGCATTCATCTGACATATTTCCAATATCATTGGTCGATAAATACGTATGCGAATAAAACAACAACGACTATGAGGATGATGATGATGACGATGAGGACTACAACGACGACGACGATGGCAACTCAGGGCATGGACCACCAGAAATCTCCACACAGCTATTCACACACACACTTTACAGAAAGGGGGTACGCACACTCAGTGGCAGATAGAGTGGCCCCTTTCCCCAAAATATGGTACATATAGGTAGTAGGTATGTATGCATGTGTATGAAAGCCAAAGATGTTGTAGCCGATGGATGATGATGTTGTACGTTGAAAATCCCTATGCAACACCAAGTTGGCTTACTGGTGGCATGAAGTAGCAGCAGCAGCAGCAACAGCAATACGAGAACGAACGATAGCAACTCAATAAATAACACTGAGTAAGGACGCAAAGCTTTTTATTCTTTCACTTTTACCTTTTTTTGAAGGAGACTGAGGTGGGGTGTAGAAAGGAGGCCATAGAAGTACCTTTGGATAGCAAAATTTACATGTGAAAAAAAAAAATGGAAATAAAACCCCAAAACTATTGGCTTATTGTAACATTGAAAAGAGTATATATTGATGATGGCAACAAAAGCTGCACACTATGCTAGAAAGGACATCAAGGACTGTAAGAGCAAAGTAGTGCACTATATGGCCAGGGAGTTCAGCAGCAACTATTGCACTCAGCCAAAATGTTTTATCTACAACCTCAACCTTCAATGTTGCTACAACAACAACAAAGAGCAGCATGGTTAGAAGGTTGCCACCTAGAAATGGTTTAAGGCGCGACTATAACTTTTTTGTTAAACACCATAAAAAAAAATAAGCAGATAAAAAATCAAAAGAGGGGTACTCGACTGGGTGACTGTTGGTTCATCGGTCCGTCTGTGTGTCTGTCCCCTTGTAAAATCCACTGAATGAGTTGGTGAGAGAGCAAAACCAAAAAAAAAAAAATCTACTCCAAATAATAGCTTTTTTCCTATACTTTCTTTTTTTTTTTGTTTTCATTGCTGCAACATTATTTTTTCGTATTTTCTTCATCGGCATCATCATCAGCAGCAGCAACATCGGCAGGATAACGTAGGAGCTGCTGCTGGTGTTGGCATTTGTGTGAGTGTATTAGAGTTGTTGTGCTCTGTCTCTTCTACTCGCATGCTGTGGAAATTTTATTAATGTCTTCTATTTAGTAGAGATGGCTATTGAATAAAAAGGAAAACTGAAAAAAAAATCCTCCTTAGCACAGCAGGAGCCATTTGGGGGGCGCGGAATGGGGAATAGGGAGGCAAAACAACAACAGCAATAATTGCGCCAAGCACAAGCAGCATAGCAAGGAAAAAAAGATATTGTATACATATCCTGTAGGGGTATAAGATGGCAAAGCAAATGATAGCAAAAGAAATGTTCTTCACCATTCACCAGCAGAAGCAGCAGCTCCAAAGAAAGCATGGTGCAAAGCAAAAAAACAAAATTGTAATCATTTTATTGGAAATACTGTGGAAAAAAAGTAACCAAAGCAATGAGAAATCCATGTATACTATGTACAAACCCTCAAAAAAACAAAAAAGAAATTGAGGAAAAAGCAGCAAGAAAATAACGAATTTATTCCTATATCTGTATACATATATACAAATGAAAGCATAGATAAAACTTGAAAATGGCGAAAAAAATCAGATTGAAAATGAAAAATAGTACAAGCCATCTAGCCATACAGACAGCTATCCAGCTGGTAAGTAAGTATGTATTTGGCAATATTTGTTAAAAGGAAATTGTATATAAAACTCTGATGGCTCTCTGGCTTTGCAAGCTTTGTATGGGGCAGGGGAAAATCTAGATGAACGGTGTGTTCTATAAGAAAATTATAATTTGAAATGTAATAAGTTTTTCCAAAAGATTATTATATGCCAACCATCCAACCAACCAAAGAAGGCAAGCAGTCCTCTTCACAAAAAACGCTCTTGAAAACTCCCATAAAAATGATGAATATCAAATATAAATGGCAGATAGTATGAGGTTGCCGAGTAGGAGTAGGATAAAAAAGTTTGAACAGAATAAACGAAAATAAAAAAAAAAACTAAGAAATATAAAATGAGAAAAGTTTCCAAAGATTTGATTAAATGTTGATGATTGCTTAGGATTAACTTGAATAAATCAAATAAATGAAGAAAACAAAAATATACTAATAGCAAGAATTGGCGAATGGAAATTCAAAAAGACATTTTATGCTCGGTCAGACAGGTAAGAAAGGAAATAAATCAAAAATAATGGAAAAATAATTCTAAAAAGCTAGAAGGAAATCCCGAACAGGAAAATCTGGAAACAAAGTATTATTAAGCAATTTAAAAACTATTTAAATTAAAAAAATTTTAATTTGAATCAAAATTAAAATAAAACTTGGTTAAATTTTTTATTAAATTTATTAAAATTTTTTAAAAATATTTTTTTAGGTATTTTTTCTATACAAATTATTTCGAAAAGACATATAATACGATGCAAATGTTTCCACAAATATGACAAGTAATTTCAAAATCTTAAAATTTAAAAAACCGCTGATGATTTTTCTTGGTCGAAAATGAAATCGCGATACGGAAAACCGGTCAAATTCTGACTTTTAAATGTCTGCAATGGAATCTCAACTTAAACAAAAATTTTTGAAATTCTTTTTTTCGCTTTTTTCCTCGATAAGGCAAAAAATTCTTCCACCAATAAAATATATTTTCAAAAAAAAAAAAAAAAATATATTGCTAAACTAAAAATTTTTGAAAATATTTTTGTAGGATGCAAATCGAATTGTTTTCCCACAAACATGACATGTTTTTCAAAAATCTCTAAATTTAAAAAAATGTTATATAAAAAAATTTTTTATAATCTTATGAAACTTTTTTCAATATTTTGTTCTTAACGTTTTTTTTTCAAAAACGAGACACTATAAAAACCAAATTGAGTGTTGTCTGATTTATTGGTCAATTGATAATGGACCTCCTTTTTACAGCATAATCCGAAAAGCATATAGTTTTACATAACTGAAGGTGTAACTAGTGGGACCAGCTTGGAGTTATTGAAACTTCTGTTATTATTTTGAATATTGTTGTTTTTTTTTTTGTTTTTTGAAATAACTGTTTTTGGGGATTTTGGAAATTTTTTAATAATTTTTAGGAATTTCACATGTGCCTTGAAAATAAGCAAAATAATTTTACTTATAAGATTTTTCATTACTATGCAGAGTCAGTATAATTTTTATAAAAATATCCGATTTTTGGGGATTTTTTGAAATTTTTTAAGTATTTAATCTCAAATTAAGGGATTTTAAGGAAAAATTGGGATTTTTTTCTATTTTTTATAAAAACCACCGTAGGATAGGGGGTATATTCATTTAATCACTCCGTTTACAACACATCGAAATATCAATTTCTGACCCTACAAAGTATATATATTTCGGATTGTCGTAAAATTCTAAGGCGATTTAAGGATGTCCGTGTGTCTGTCCGTCCGTCTGTTGCAATCCCTCAACATTCTTCAAAAATTGAGATATTGAGCTGAAATTTGGCAGAGACGCGTCTTTTTGATGCACGCTAGTTAAGTTCTAGAACGGGCCAAATCGGACCATTTTGGATATAGCTGCTATATAGACCGATCGGACGATGAAGGGTCTGAAGGTCATAAAAGCGTTATTTTTTATCCGATTTCACTGAAAATTGAAACAGTGAGTAGTTTTACGCCTGGCGACATTTGACTTAAATATGCTTTATATCGGATTATATTTAGATATAGCTACCATATAGACCGATCTGCCGATGAAGGTTCTAAAGCCGAAAAATGTGTAGGGGTTTAACTTTGCTCACTCTTCTCAATTTCAGCATAATGCGAATGGGTAGCGAATACGATATTTATGACTAAAAGACCTTATATCGGGAGATCGTTCTGTAAAGAAGATAAACCCCAAATTGGTCCGATGTTTGAAGACCCGAACCCAGCTCGCTCAAATTTCAGTAAAATCGGGAAATAGATGCGGCTTTTATTGGTAGGGGATCTTAAAGCTAGAGATCATTCAATATGGGGGCTATATTAAGATAGAGACCGATTAAAGCCATATTCGACACGGATGTTGAGGATCTTAAGACAAACCATTTTAATAATCTTCGCCCTAACATTCAAAAAATTTGACAATTTTAAGACTTTTGTGAATTTGATCTGAGATTTAGGAATTTTAAAGAAGAAATTGGGAATTACATTTTTCTTTTTTTATTTCAAAAATATCACTTAACAAAGTTTCGTAATTTTTACAAATTATATAAATTTTATATATATATTTTTTTTTTTTTTTTTGATTTGCAATCCTTTTTGTTTCTATTTTAAGTCTAAATGAATTTCGTTTATCTCAATTTCAGCTAAGTGTACTCCTTTATAACTCTTAAAAATTTTTTGGGGATTTGAAAATATTTAAAAGAACATCTGAAATTTTGGAATTTTTTAAGAAACCATTGGGAACAAGTTTTTACTTTAGGATTTGAGATCTCTTTTTCTTAAGTATTAGGGAGTTTTTAAAGAAAATTTGGCAATTTAGTATTTTTTGTTTAAAAATTTTAGTAATTCACTCTGGGATTTTGAATAAAATTTTGATATTTTTTAATTTTAAAGAATTTTTCATTTCAGCCTATTCTACTCCTTTATAATGTTTTACATTTTAATAAGACTTCTTTTGCTTTTTAATCATTTTCAATCTAAGATAAATCAAATGCAATCACTTAATATGAGTTTATTTTTATGGCTATGTGTGTTTGGCCATACCAAAAGTGAAGACCACATCATACATCCGGTTTAATTTACTATTTACGCAGTTAATGTTTTAGTATTTTTTTTTTTAGAAATAATGGATACCGTTGAATGTATGTAATATAACTATAACACAACGAATCCAATAGACAAATGCTACTCTCATACACTCAATACGATATAAAAAAAAGAAAAACTAAAATATTTCATTTGCAGTGTATGATGATGGGAATGATTTAAAGATGCTGCTAGTGACGCTGATGCTGATGCTGAAGCTGAAGCTGATGAAGTTGACGCTTACCGATACTGACTATGATCATGGGATATGGGTCTGTTGTTGATGATGAGTCTGTATGCCGGGCTTGCTGTTGTTACTGTTGTTGTTGTTGATCATGATGCGGTCGATGTTACTTGGTTGCGTTGATCAGAGTTTGGCATACGTACGTACATGCTACGAGTGTCAGACCGCATGATAATCAATTGCTTTAAATAAATAATAATATTAAATCTGTGGCTGTAGTATAACAAAATCAAGATAATTGAATTCGATTGATGCAGAAATATTCCAACGGAAGTCGAACAATTGAATTAAATCATCGTTAATACAACCACAACGAGCAGTAGCCGCAACAGTAATCGGGGCAGCAGCATCTTTTACTACAAACATATAACAACAGCATCAACAGCCTAGGCAGCAGCATCGGTCACATCATCAATTCCATTAATTCCATGTTAAGATCATCATAAAAAATCAAAGTTTTCCAACTGAAAAAAAAATTGTTGAGTTTCAAGCCGTACAAGGGGAGGGGGTTGTTGAGCGCACTCAGCATCGTTGTGCCATATCACCATGTGAATGTCATTCGAAAAAGTGTGTAATGAATTTTAGTTTTATGTAGGCTTTAGTTTAAAAACGGAAATTTAAATTAAAATTGACTCAACTTCCTCTTTTATGTGTTGTATGTATTTTATGCTACTGCTGCTGCTGCTGGGCTCATTTCAAACACAACTTCATTGGAGTCCCTAAACATCAGCAACAGCTGTGAGATCGATTCTCTTTGGGGAGTCTTTTATTTTGTTCTTTTTATTATTAATCATTAAACTAAGATCGACAATGCTTTTGTGGGCTATGTAGAGTGTATCAAAACAAAACATTGTTTGCATGTACTAGAATCCCTTAAAGTGTAATCTAAATAAATTCCTCAACACCATTATTAAGTCAGCCTAGGCGGCTGTGACTCCCTGTAAATGAACTAAAAGTATAAAAAGTAAAAATATTGTCAACGGCATAAAATGCGCGGGCGTGCCCATAAATCAAAATTAAGTCTTACCCTACCCTACTACACTTCATTACAATGCTACTCATCATCATATGCTGCTGATGTTGTTGTTGCCGCAATGAGAGCCATACAATAAAAGGCGACGATCTGTGGATTTTTGCCTTGTACTTTGGCACTCACTTAACTTGAAGAGTCCCAGCAACTATGCACCAATTTCCTTGTCTTGCTCCCGGGGTAAGTGAGTGCAGCATCAGCAAGCAGCCCGCATTTGTTTGTTGTGTTTGATGAAGAGCCTAATGTTATGACTACTTATGCCTCATTATTAGCTGAGGCCGTAAAACTACCAAAGACAACATGTTCCGTTTTCCTATCCCCCAATTACAAACACATTCTTACCCAGAGTAATTAAATCATTTATTTGGTGGGCAAAAATTTTTCCTTTTAGGTTTTAAAACAAGTTTTAGTAAAAAATATGTGTATGCCACAAAGTAGGCAGGGGAAAGTAATGATCACTGGCTATTATCCATGGTGTGTTAAAAACGAAAGATATATGATCGACATTTGTTTTGATGTCATGACTTAGTGCCAGGCAAAGGGAGAATACAAAGGATTTTTTAAAGATCAACTAACATGAAAAAATTTCTTCTAAATAAACAGAGAGTGACATTCAAAAGAAAAAGAAAAAAAAATGTTCGAGAAATTGCGTTAGATAAAACCATTTTAAAGGTTAGGGAAAATTGTTACCCCGAAAGTATGCTTTAATTTTTTAAATGATATATAAGACTTGTGAAACTAGAAAAGTTCAGAAACAATTTAAAAAATTGCAACAAATATGTTGTTCAATAAAGTTTTCAACGAAATTTTAGTTTAAAATTATGCTATATTCCTTAATTTTGCATTTCCAAAAATCCTGATTAAAAGAAGTAAAAGCGTGGTAAGTTCGGCCAGTCCGAATCTTGGGAACCCACCACCATGGATTCTGCTAAAATTTTATACAAACTCAGAACATTACATTGCAAAACTTCAAGCTATATATTAATAAGCCTAAAAGTATGGAATTTTTTTATTGCGGTTGCTTAAAGTATGCCAAATATTTTTAATAAACCTACATTTGTTAACCAAAATCGAAATGTTTAAACATATTTCATTCGCCCCTCTATAATTTCAAATAACAAACAAATGTTATCCTAAAAATATGCAATTTTTTTATTTAGTGTTCTAAAAGAATCTTTTAAAAAACAATAAATTATTTTTCAAAAACAAGCTATTCAAACATATTTTGATCTCCTCGCTGTAATAACATGCGACATTATTTAAATACGATATCTCCCTGAGGTATGCTATATTTTTCAAATTTAATTATAATAATTTAAAAATAAAAACTTTTGCTTTTATGCATGAAAAATTAAATATGAATCATTTGCTTTAATTCGTAATGATATACAATGTAAAATTCGTTAAGGTCTCAAACTAAAAGTATGCTGAAACTTTTTAAAAAATTTAAAAACTCGCAATTAGAAACCTTTTGCTGTATGTATAAACTAAAATCGTTCATAGTTTCCCATTTTAAGTCATCCGCCCTAAAAATGTAACAGCCTAAACATATATTTTGCTATCCAAAAAATTTTCTTTGAATCTGTCTAAAAGTATGCTACAAATTCTTCTCAATGTTTATGCTTAGAATTACTTTTATATATACCAATTTTTATCTAATGTACATATTAATTTCTTAATCCTTTTTGACTCAGCAACAATTTATCTCCTTTAAATATGCCATAGTTTTTGCTTTAAATTTTTACTATTCACCTACATTTGCCTTAAACACAAACATTTTTCAATAGCGCACGAGACAAACACAAATTAATTTCTTTATTAAAATGTGGTTCTCATTTGCTTAGACTCTCATTACCCTTTCTATGCACTCAGCAGCAGCTGCTGCTACTCAAATGCTGATAAATTCTTCAATTAGATGTATATACGTAAGTGAGTAGCCTAAATATATGCTAAAGTTTGTTGACTTGTCTCAAAGAAGCAGGCTGCTTTACTTGTTTACTTTAAAAATTTCTAGCCAAACCAACCAAACAGAAAAAAAGAGGAAAAGTATTTTGGTGTGGGCCAAAAATTTGGGACTGCTTGCTTGCCTGTTCTTAAAGAAGCACAACAATTCCTAACCTTACACAACAATTTTTGACTTCCTCCAAAAATCAAAATTCTTAAACTCTTGCTTTTCTATACCC
This sequence comes from Stomoxys calcitrans, assembly GCF_963082655.1. Taxonomy (NCBI): domain Eukaryota; kingdom Metazoa; phylum Arthropoda; class Insecta; order Diptera; family Muscidae; genus Stomoxys; species Stomoxys calcitrans. Next base: position 8,572,602 of record NC_081555.1, on the reverse strand, counting down.
CCGCCCAAAGGCATGGCAGACAGCAATACCAGCCAGCCAGCCAGCCAAAGTCAGTTGGTATATAGTTTCATATATATTTCCTGTATATTTCTAAATTCTAAGAATATAAGCATACTATTCTTGTTGTTTTTGTTGTTATTCTAAAACACAAAAACCTCCCCGACTCGAACAAGCAAACCAAACTCAACCAAAAAAAAAAAAATTAACTTAAATACAACAAAATTAAGCTTTCCAACGCCCTCTGCTGTGTGGCGCACACACAGGTCCTGTGCCTGTTTAACTCAAAATTTGCTGAGAAGGGGTTAGATCCTTGGGCCGCCACCGCCGCCTTCTTGTTGCAAATTAGTAGAGCAGGCAGGCAGGCAAGGCAACTTTAAGTTGGCTAAAACAAGGAAGGTAGTTGTAGTGTACCAATGACGAGCATGACGATGATGATGAAGTAGATGGTGCTGCCAAGCCAGATGATGATGATGATGATGGCGATGACGACAAAGTCTACTACTACATACATCTACTACTCTATGCTCGAGACTAACATTTTTATTCATTCATTAAAGTATGATACAACACAAAGTGTGATAGTAGTAGCTTGTGCCAGCAGCATTGGATACGTTTTGTGAATTAAAAAAGGGGAAAATATTTTTGCTTTCTTTTAGACTCTCTGCAGACGGAAGGACGGACGGACAGACATCATCACCACCATCATCATTATCATCATCCTCGCTAAGACAGACAAAAAACATAACTACTACAACTACATACAATAATAATAACCAACAACACCAAGAAGCAGAGCCAGCAACAACAACAACAACAACCAGAACACTACCATTCTAAGAACATGAGGAGTATTATGAATACATAGACTTAAAGTGGCTTTACCATGTCTTGGACGTTTGTATATTTTTTAAAGCACAAAAACACAAAAATTTTGCAATGAGGTTTTGCCTGCCGACTGACTGCTGCTGATGATGATGTTGTTTGCCATTTGTTGTTTCAACATGAGGCGCTTACTTTAATTTCACTTTTTTCCAGCACCCCATTCAGCACCCAAGTGTTTCTCTGTCTGTTTGTCTGTCTGTTTTTGTCCGTCTGGCAGCTTTTCACATTTTCCCATGTTTTTGTTTAATGGTGTTGGTGGAAGTTGTAGTTGTGGTAGTAGTAGTAGTAGAGCAATACAAGTGAATGTCTGTCTGTCTGCTGCTGTAAAAGTATGGTTTTAACTCGTTTAATAACCTTAGCAGTAAACACAGTTTAGTCTACTGAGGCAAAGGTGTTGGTGGCTATGACGTTGAGGGAGACTACAAAGTCGCTGGCTTTGGTAGGTAGTTAGACAAAACCAAAATGTCCTTGAGCTTAAGTAACAATATAATGAAAAGCAACAACCTACCTATTTATATTTACACAGACACACACATAATGTACATGCAAATAGGATTTTGGGAGTTTAAAGCTTAGGGAAGTTTAATAAAATTTTGTAAAAATTTCACAAGAAATTTAAAACCCTAAAAATATAGGTCAAGATTTTCCTTAGAAAACTAAGTAAGGAATTTAAGGACATGACTAAATAAGGTAAAAATTGAAATTGTTTCCAAATGTTGGCTTGAAATTGATATATTGAAAGTATACCCCAAAAAAATAGATTTTATTAAACCTAAAAGTATGCAAAGATATATAAGATTTTTTTAAGAAACAATTTATTAGTAAGTATATAGGTCTAAACTTCAAATCTGCGTTAAAGAATTGAGCATTTAAATAATCCCTGAAACATGCTGCTGGCCCTCTGTTTTGAAATATTTTATCCTTAAGCACCCCAAAAATATGCTACACTTTAAAATAATTATTTTTTTGTCTAGAATTTTCCCCAAACTTTTAATTTGTTCAAAAAAAGTATGTGTACACGTTATAATTTAAACATAATGTGTGACACACTTTGAGGCAAAAATTTTTATATATTAAAAAAAAATATTCATTAATGTCTTTCTTTCTAAGAGAGGGAATTAAAAATGGATTTAATGAAGAAATATAGTTTCAGATTTTTTTTTAATAATTTTTAGAAATTTCCAATGCTTCCATTAGACTTTTTTGTATTCTGAAAAATTTTTATAACATTTAAAAACTTGAAAAAAATCAATATCTGTTTTTCGACAATTTTTTTAAATAATTTTAAAATTGTTTTTGTTTTCAAGAAAAGATTTTTTCTTTTCTAAAGTCATTGCCTACCATTAGGAGCTTTCTAGAACTTTTAGACAATTTTGTGATTTTCCTTTACTTTAGGAACCTACTTTCTAATGATTAACCCAAAAATACCACTCTCTCTTTGCCTTTTGCGCACTATTGTCGTCGAATAATTGCTACTATTGTTGATACTGCTGTGATATTTGCGGCAAACATTTTTTTTTTGCCAACAAAAACACTGCGACTACCACAAATAGCAGTAGTAGCAACAAGAATTTGTAGCCTTAACAGCGCCTTATGCATGTATACACATGTATGTAGGTGTGTGAGAGTGTATTGCAGAAAACTAGCAAAACAGCTGGAAAATTGTAGAGCATACATTCAGGCGTTTATAGAGAAGTACTAAATACGTGGTATAGCTTGCTGGCTGACTGGCTGGTTGGCTGAATGTATGTTTGTTAGAGCTTTTATAGAAGGTTATAATTGTCTGTAGCATTTGTTGTTCTCCGTTTTCTGTTTAAAAGTGTATGTGTGTAGGTAGTTGGCTTATGTGAGCTATATTTTTGCTGCCAGTAACCTATGTATATGAGTGTTGGTGAACCGGCGTTTGTCTTTCTGCCTTTGTGTAGGTGTAGACAATCAACATTTAAAGTTTATTTTAAAGGCTGTAAAAGGCATATGTTGCACTTTAACTTTAAACTACTGCAACAACTGTGACATATAGCTACAATACAAACATACTATACCATATACATATACATAGAGATATAGATATAGCCTTACTGAACTTGCATGGTAAATTTAACATATTTTGTTACATATATATATAGAGAGAACATGATAGTTGTAAAGCATATACTATTTTAAAGTTTTCCACATATGTCTATGTATTATGTATTTATATCTATATAAATTATGGCAAATTACTGCCAAGTGAATGTGTATGCTGTGCTAGTGAGTGTGTGTGTGTGTGTGGCATTTTATGTAAACACGTGTTTTTTTGAAGCTTGCTAGGATGTATGATCGTGTGTTTGTGCGTTTGTATATGTTATTGTAGTTAAGTATTTAAAACGCAGTGTCCTTGAAAGTTTTTGGCATAGTTTTAGTTGTATACACAAATATAGAATGTTTGTATGTAGGTATGCTGATAGTAATATGCCACATACATTCATATCTGACTATATGTTTATATAGTTAGTTAGGTATATTTGTTTGTTTGCTGTGTTAAATGCACGCACTTTTTGGTTTTAGATACATACACACATATGTATCTACATACAATGTCTGTATGTGAAATTGTATGAGCTTTGGCAAAACTTCTGTCTGTATGGAAAGGAGTCCAAACATACATACAAATATTTTTGAAACATAAAAACGACACAATTTCGCAAATGTGGTTGGCTGACTACACTGACTGGCTGTTGTAGAGTATGCGTAAAAATGTTTGTATGTGTGTATATACACAAAATAGTTGTCTTTTAGATATATATATATGCAGTGTATGTTTGTCAAGAGTTTCTAGTTATGTTTAGGGTTGCTGGTTTTGGGCTGTCTGTTGTTTTTGTTCTTAGGATTTTCTTGTAAGTTTTTGTTGCCTTCTTTCTTAAGTATTTTTAATGTTTTTAAATAAAAACACAAAGTCTTTGAACTTGACATGGTTCCTGTCGTCACTCTCACATACATACATAGACCCCCAAATATTGTGGCTTATTTTCTTATGTACATACGCATACTCTGACTGAAAATTATTTCCTCAGGAAAAACAGGTTAATGACTTTGTGGTTTCTCTTTTCTATGTTTTGGTTTATCCTTTCTAATACAATTAAAATTTTCTTATGCCTCTTAAAGATAGAAATCTTTAAAATACTTTTTTCCTTGTTTAGTTTAAAGAAACACTTGAATTTTTTGTTTTCTATGGGCCCTTATCAATGGCCATTCATCAGCATCGTTTATAAACATGATTTGACATAAAACTCTAAGGCCTCATAACCAATTATCCTTGTGCTGTTTTTATAGTTTTTGGCAGTTACTACTGGTGTGTTATCAGTAAAAGCCAATTATTACTAAAATTTTCTCTGTTATTTATAAGGGTAGTTTAGAGGAATAATTTCTGTTTATTGGGTAGGGGAGGTGTGGAACTTTTTGGGTTCACCCAAGACCTTTGCCTTACCAAAAGCCTTATTAATAAAGTCATCAGTTTTATGGAGTAGGAAATTGAAACGGTTGTTAGTTAGTTGAGAAAAATGGGGGCTTTTCTTTGAATGCCTAGAATGATAAAAATCACTTTCAATAGTTTGCTAATAGCAGTTAATTGTCACAGAGTGAAAGGTCAAATATGGTGTTGGGGAAAAACTAAAAGAACACACAAAGGGGAAAAAGAGTCGATTAAAAAAAAAAAAAAAACAATAAAAAGCTACGTTAGTCTATATTTTATTATAAAACTAGCCGGAATTCGATTCCCCATACAAACGGTTCGAGCGAAATAAGAATTCTCTCTATAATGCATTGCTTTCATATAACCATAATGAGCTAAAATGCCATTACATGGACTTATTTTTTTGCCATATTCGTAATTTACTCCCGAACACCTTTCAGTTGAGTCCCATATTGACATGAACGTCCAATATGTCTATTTGGGGGAGTTTTGGGGTTGGGACGGCCCACTGGGTACTTAGACCATTTTCGTATTCTACTCTCCAATACCTTTCATTTGATTCCCATATCGTACCGATCGGTTCACCTTTGATTATGGGTGGTGTTTTTGGGGTAAAAGGGAAGGTGCGCCCCCTTCCGCTATCTACACAATCTGTGACAATTTCGAGAAAATCGGTTATGTTGGTTTAGAACCTATACGGAACAAACAAACGGACTCCCATATAGTTATGATTAACTAATATGCCCATTTGGGGCATTTTTTTTTGGGGGGGGGGGGGCGCCCCCTTCCCCAATTTCTTATTTTTTACTTCATATTTTTTATATCAAATTTTTTAGTAATTTTATTTGATTTTTTATTTATTTTTATTAAAATTTTTTATAAATATTCTCTTCTTAACCAACTCAAGCCTTTCAAGTATTTCACCCCCTTTTTTCCATTTGATTTGTTTACTTGCTTGGCCTTTCCTTGAATTTTACCACACATTATTCTGAAGCTCTTCAAATCTTTGTAATACTTCCATTTATTTGCTGAATTCTTTGTTCTGCTTCTTCGGTTTGCCTATGGGCTGTCTTTTCTTTCGAATTTTTCGACAGGCCTCATTTATTTGGACGACATGCGTTATGTTGGAAACTCATCAATATCATCGTCAGCCGCCTAAGCAGGCATTATGATGATGACGTTGATCATCATCATCATCATGGTTTCCGTTCTAATCTTAAAGACTTTTTAAATAGCTAATCATGTCTTGTTTTTTAGCTACTTCAACAACCACTTGATCATTTTTCTCAAAATGAAAATGTCAGAATAAAAAAAAAAACGTCAAAGCGGCCAACAACATATCTCAAGTAGTTTGTTAAGCAATTGATCAAGCAAAATCTTTGGAAATCTTTAAAAACGATCTAAAAAAGATCTTTACAGTGACACAACAATTCGGGAAAATTGTTAAAAGAGTGCTGCTGTTGGTAGTGGTGGTGGTGGTGAGAAGTAGTGGTGATAGCCCTGGCAATATTTTCTGATAGCAATACGCTATTGTAGATTTCAAGTGCCTCTTATTGATTTTTTCCGTTTTTTTCAAACTTATTTTGAAAAAAAAAAACAAAATAGAAATAGGTCCCCTTTTACCAAATTGAAAAAAAAAAAACAAAAATCCACTAAAATACTGTAGGCGTTGTTAGCAGCTACTCAGCTCATCATTTGTATCTTGATCTGTGGTGATCTTGTCAAAGGAAATGTATTGAAATGTTTAAATCACTCTGAATCCATGGACAGCAGACTCGGCAGCAGCAGCAGCATCACCATGATCATTTGACATGACAGTCCAAAGACAAAAAATGTTTATTTTTTTATTTTCGAAATGATAACAACCTTATAAATTGAACACAATATTATTTGCCAGTATTAAGAAGAAAATTTACGAGCCAGCATAATTTTGCACGAGTATTGAAAATTTTAGAATTCAATTTAAATCCCCTCAAAAAAAAAAAGTTTGTTTTTTCGACTTTCTTACTCTCTCACAAAAATCTCTGGGGGAAAATTTATATGAAATATTAAAAAAAAAACCCAAAAACAACAAAATCCCAAAGAAACGACAATACTAAAATTGTAACATTTCATTTCATTTGATTGTGTTGTAGAATTTAATGATCTGTCATTTCGATTTATTCCCCCGTTCAACAAGCGAAATACATTCCGTCGTCTGGCAAACCAATAGATAGATGGGAAAAAAGAGGAAAATTTATACTACCAACAATATTTTATACTATACTAGCTTGCTGGCTGACTGGCTTGCTTGGCCGTTTGCTTATTTCAAAACTTGTATTTTGTCTAGAGATGATGGCACATCAGCTGCATATTAAACATCCAACAGACCACAAAACGATCACTAGTGATCAACTTGATATAAATTCAAAAGAAGAGACGCAAATATGTATGAAATGTATTTTGTTTTGTTTGTGAAGAAAACTAGAAAACTATATTCCCCATAGAAATCAAAATCAATGATGAAAAATTCTACAAAATCCTCTGTCATCTCCCTCATCAAAAATAAAAACACTAAGCAAGGTGTATGCCTTTAATGGGATTTTTTTTTTTTTTTTTTTTGAGCATGGGGGGGTGGAGTATGGGGCACTACAGCACAGGTATTTTGAAAAACAATGCTGCCATGCCGCCAACCACTCACTGTGATCGCCAAAATGACAATGTTTTGAATTTTTATTGTCATATTGATGCTAATGCCATGCCATGAGAATTAGTACAGCAGCAAACAGTAGGAATTGTTTTGTTTTATTTATGACAGAGTATTGTTTCAAACAAAAATCGAACACATAAAAAAAAAAATGGAAAACAACAAATAACTAAAACACACAATAGCGATAATATTAATAATTATTTTAAAGCAGAAATCAACATAATGAAAAGACACTAAGCAAACGAAAAACATTAGATCCATATGGATTCTTTTAAGAAAATCTAAAAACAAAACAAAAAGATTTTATTATTTTTTTTTTATTTGGCTAGGCTTGTCCATAACCTTTTAATCTATGGAGAAATCAGCTTAAAATGAGGCTAATTCATATAAGAATTTTCCAGTTTAACTCATGAGATTAAATCATTAAAGAGACTTCAAGCTCGAAGCCAAGGGATTATATAAAAATATTTTTTAAAAATCACCCTTGGCGTTGGGCTAGAAGTTTCAATCAAACTAATCTGATAAAAATTAGGGTTTTAGAATAAATACTCCTAAAAGTATACTTTCTTTAATGAAAATTAAATTCAAGCACAAAAAAATCTAATGAAAAAATCACATAAAAAATAAATGTTTTAAAAAAATTGTTTTTGCAAATTTTTTGAAGTAAAACTAAAAATTTTAAGATGTTCAGAATAAAATTAAAACGCTTAGAACTTGCATAAACAACAAATCCATTGATAAAGTGGTTTTTGGGGGTAACCCCCTAAAAGTATGCTTTATAAAAACATTCTAAGAGTATGCTTTAATATCTGAAAACAAAAATGACGCGATATAGGCATTTGCTATAGTAATAAGAAGCTAGCAAAACGTTCCATATTTATTTTCAGATATTAAAGTATACTTTTAGGATATTTTTATAAAGCCTATTTTTAAAGGATTATCCCCAAAACCATTTTCTTTTGACAGATTGTTTTTTAATGAATTTTCTAGTCCTTTTAATTTTACTTTGCTGACACTTTCATTCCCTAGCAAATGCCTTTAGTACAATTATACAAAAATTTTATTTCTCAAACACATGCCTGAAAGTATGCCTTATTATTTGAAATATAATTCTAAATTGAAACTTTAGCCATACTATCCATTTTGTTTTTTTATCTTATTTAGCTCCTTCATTTAGACAATTACTATAGTTTAAGGCCAAACTGTTCTAAAATTGTGTTTGCTAAAACATCTACTTAAAAGTATGTTTAAGTGTCTGAAAGTGAGTCCTAAGATCACGAAAAATCTCGGTTATGACTTTACGAACAGTAACTAATGTAGTGTAGTAGGTACTAGTACTAAAAACTGTTTTTTTAATCATCCTAAAAGTATGCTTTATTTCTAGAAAACTATCTTTGAAACGTATAGTTGGGAATTTGTCGTTGTTTGCTTTGCACATGCACTACCTGCAACGTAAAAATTCAATAAATTAATCAATTTAATAATATTTTTCTACAAAAAAAATATTTTATCAAATTTAAAAATAAACACCTCCAACAACCAAAGTGCAACAGTTGATTTATTTTTTAACCAATTGAATATTAACTAATAGATATGAGAAAAATCAACCTAGAAATATTAACTCAGAAATAGGGTCCCTCAAATACACCGTTGACTATATAAACCTTTAAGGTATATTTTGCTTTTTAAAACTTTTGTGGTGTAATTTCCTTGACCCTTTTTGCGTTTATTGATTAGATCTCTTTTAAGCTTTAAGGCCTTTTTGGTGATTAGCAAATAAAACAGAGTTTCTATTGCATATATTTCTAAAGTTTCGACAAATTGTTTTGACTTCTCTGGGGATTTATTTTCATCTTTTTTTTTTTTTTGTATAAAAAAACATACGAATCACAAAATTGCGCAAAACAAAAACAAATTCTATAACTCACCATATCAATAAAAAGCGTTACATTGTTTTTTAAAGTAAGCAACACATGAACTGTTATAACAATCAATGCTTCTCTTCTCTCCTCGCTATATGATTGTTTCAAGTTATAATGGTTTATAATAATTGAAACACTATATGCATCCTAAAATTAGGCAACATTTATTGAAATTCTATTTTTTTTTTTTTATTCTACAAATCTTTGATTTTTTGCGATTGTTTTTTATATGGAACTTTAAAACTATTTATATATTGATTTTAAAATATTTTCTTTTGCAATTCAAGCTTTACATTTGGTATAACAGCCTCAAAACTGTACTGAATTTCATTCTCCTCTTTAAAACAGCCAAAAATAAAAATTTCTAAAATATTTTTTTTTTTGTTTACCAAGTTTCCTGTGGTTTGTTACAAAACCGGATTTTGCGACTCGTGCTTTAAAAGGCATGCTGCCACCAAGCCTCAGCGGGTTGATTTCTCTCACACCGCCCGCTGAGGTGCCAGAAGTCAGCTCAAAGACTACAAATATTTAGGGAAGAAATGACATGAAAGCACGTGCTTGGCCTAGGCCACGGTAAAAAAGGGTGCTGACATTATTCTTCAAAAAAAATAAAATTATATAAAAAACCCAAAAACTATATCTTCTACTAATAAAATAAATATTTTTTTAAGTAAATCCAAAAAATTTATATATATTGGGTGTTGCTTTCCTTAATATTTTATGTTTTTATTTTTTTTGTTTTTGCTTTCCATATTCCACCACAACACTCATAATTTTTGTAACGTCTGCTGATTTGCAATGAGCCGCAAATATCATTTGCTTTTGAAGCATAAAAAATTTAAATGTGTGCCCACAAAGGCAAGAGATTGCCTTTTCGCATTCAGCAGTTCGCTGCAGCATAGATATGCCAAAAGTGATCTTGTAGAGCCAGGGATCACTCACTCTATACACAGACATGCTACATACACTCTCAAAAACAAAAAAAAAAAAAAAAAATATAAAATAATTTTTTCCCTTCAAAAACATTCAATAAGGTAATGAAAATTTTCCCCCTTTTTATGGACTACGACAACGTAGCGCAATACACTTTTGCCTTTTCCATAGGCAAATCAAAGGAGAACGATTTCAAGCTGTCTGCTCTAAAAATAGTTTCGAGGAATTTTTTCTACCGTTCAGCGATTTTTAATACCCATAAATGATTTGAGTTGTGTGTATAAAATCTTAGTCTTTTTTTTTTGTGAATTTACAAAATCATCACAAAAGCAGATGTCATTTAATTTAAAAAAATGTAAAGCAAAAAAAAAATTTTAAAAAACAATCTTGGGGGAAAAATTGGAAAAATTCTCATCTACTTCACATTGATTGAAATTATAAGCAAACTTTATCAAATGAATGAATTTCAACTAATTTGCATATGCTAGGGGATAATTTATTTGATTTGATTTTGAGCAGACGACAATACCCTAGTTTGGTCGTTTTTAATCTCATAAAAATGACAATTGCGCTGCAACGACAAAAAGGGACCTTATTATTACAAAAGCCACCCCTTTCATTTAAATTTTTTCGTATGGTGTCATTATTATCAATTTGCTGTTGGAGTTTTTGAAAAATCACCCAATTTTTGTTCTTTATAAATTTTTTGCTTTTATTGGTGATTATGGTCAGAAGGGAAACTATGGAACTTGTATGGACATTTGAAACTGCAAACCGGAAATCTCGAAACAGGATTTCCAAGGCCACCATTTTGATATATTGATTTGCATGAGACAAAAGACCAAAGCCCAAAACTTTGTTTTATTTATGCCAATGAAAAATCGAGCACACTGTGATCAAACTTTGGCTGCTGTTAAGAGGATAAGAAACCTTTTCAATATCCCTAAGCCAACTCTTCCAAAGCACAAGGCCTTTGGGTGTGTTCTATGGCGAGCGGTGTTAATCAATTTTATTTACCATCAAAGGAATCACACAAAACAAAACCGGTTCTAAATGGATTTTAATTTTTTTTCTGCGCTTGAAATCGAAATAAAAATCAGTAACAAATATGGCCGCTGATGGGTTTTCTCGTTTTGTTAGCCAAACTAATGAACTACAAACATTTGTGCGGCTTGCTCTCAAACATAATGCTTTAGATACACATACATTGAAAGAAAAAAAAAAAGAATCAAACATGTATATCCTGTCACTCATACACATGTGAAACTTGAATCATAGATAACCTTTGGGCAAATATTGAAAAAAAAAAGAACTGAAAACTAAGGATCTGCTTGCCTAAGGCCTTTCATACTACGAAATGAGCATTCATAGATAGGGGTTAATTTATGCTCGAACATCCCAGCAGCTACAAAAACAACAACTACTGTTATGGTATGGCAGAAAATTAATCTCTAGAGTTTTAAAGTTTAAGTTTCCATATGTCGAACAGCCACCACCCTGGCCATCCATCTGAGGCATACCTACTTTCTATGTATCTCCCAAAACTTCGTATCTCTGTCACTGTTCACCGGCATATCCATGTCAATACCGAGTGTTACAGTGTCAAAGGCGTTAGCCAGTGATAATTTTTGTCGTGAGAGATGCAAATGGTCAAAAATTATAAATTTGTATATGTTTAGAGATAAGCTATCAGTTAACATTTGGAAAAAAAGGATGCTACCCTAACAGGGAGGCAGACAAGTTTTGAGGAAATGTTTTATGCAAGGGCCAAAAACATGTAAGACATATGACCACATTTTTAAAATAAATACTAGTATAACCACTAGAGTTAAAAAAAAAAGAAATCACTTTAAGAAAATCAGGTATTTTTTTATCAAAAAAAATATATATATATTCATGTAGACTTGAAAAAAGTATATTTGAAAGGTTTCCTTTACAGGACTGTCAGATAAACATGTTTTAAAGCCTCACTAAGTTTGGTGAATACGGCCGTAAAAAATAAATTTCTAAAATATGCAACTTTCATAGCATACCTTTGAGGATCTAGTTATTTAAAAATAATTATTCTTATGTAAATATAATTATTCTAATGGAAATTGCAAATAGCAAATTTAAGAAAATGGAAGAATAATGGATTTTTTAATTTTATATATCAGGGATTTTTTTTTTAAATTTTATATTAAACATATTATCTAAAAATTTTGTAGCATACTTTCTAGGGCCTAGCTATAAATTAGCAATTATTCTTATGTAAATTAAAAAAAATTGTAAAAAAAAATCGGATTACAAGGAGAAAAAATGTCAGGAGATAAACTTCCAGTTTTAAAATTAAAAAAAAAATGAATTTCAATTTTAACAAATATGGATTTGTAAGAAAAAATATCATTTAATTTTTTTAAGTTTTAAAATTAACAAAAAAAAACCTTCTAAATTTACATAAAAATGATCATACTATTAAAGGTTATCCGAAAATTACCTCCATTTCTTTTGTTAAGATATTGATATATGAATTGAATATTCTTTCTAGACATGTGTTCCTCCATGTTTCGACTCTTTAAATATACGAAATATGCAAAAAAAACTTAATATTTCAAGTTTGAAACATTGCCTACTTTGGGAAATTTTGAAAAATATAGCATATTATATATTATATATAAAAAAATATATTCACAATTCACGCCGTTCACACTCGGCACCTTACCTTATAGGTTGAGCTTAAACTTGAATCGGAAAGCACCAATTGATATGTGAGAAGTTTGCCCCTGCTCCTCAATGAAATGTTCTTGGGCAAATTTGTATTTGCAATAGAAATAATTTCCAATTCATTTCTAAATTTCAACAATCCGCTAAGAATTATTAATGCTATTATTTATTTTTATATATTTTCAATGTCCAAAAATGTTGCCTACTTTTAGGGATATCTTGAAAAACTACTCTTTACCACATAGTTTAATATTAAAAAAAAACACCTTAAAATTATTTTTGTACTACATAAGGCAAAGTGAGGCATACATTAAGGGTGACTAATTAAATATAGGAAATTTTTGCCTATATTAAACTATAATCGATCAACTATAGTTTGAAATTCTGCAACTGCGTTACAAATAGTTTCATTTTTATTTCCATAACTCTGCCATCCCACAAAAATCATAAATACCATATATATTTAAAACATGTTGCCTACCTTCAGGGGTATGGTAACAAATATCGTAATTTTTAGTTTTTGCTGCTTTTTTTTAATATATGACTACATATATTTAAATTGAAATTCCCAGACATGCATTCCTCTACATTTTCGAGTTCAATATCTTAATTATGATAATCAAAGGTCTAGCTTGTTCTTCATCTTCCTCTGTCTGCTGCCAGAGATTTAGATCATCGGCCATGATTATTTTATATAGTGGGATATTGTTGCTTGTTTTGTGGCGCTCTATTCCAAACGAATTTGTTTTGTCATATTTCAATGTTTTCTTTTTTTGTTTTTTGTTTTATTTTCCATTAACACAAATCAATAAATTAAAATCCCCTAACGAAATATCAGCTGCTTTTATCGAGACGATGACAAAAAGTCAAAGATGACTAAAAGAAAGCAAAGGCAAGAGAGAGAGAGAGAGAGAGATAGAGTGGGGAAAACCAAACAGCAAGTAAGGTTGGCCGCATTTTCCTTCATGTTTTGTGGTTGGCTCGTTTTTTGTCAAAATTCAATAATTGGCAATATATTGCTGATGTTTTAGCTTTGGTAAATTTATGGCTATCGTTTTTTGGTCGCTTTCATGTCGCCTACAAAATTTATAGGTTTTTGGTGATTTTTTCTAAAGCAAAAAAAAAAAACCTAGAGAAGACAACAAAACTTAATTCTTGATTTTATTTTTTTTTTGCTAGCCTTAGAGTTGTTAGATATTATGATAGCCAAGAATGCTTTTTTATTTTTATTATTATTAGTTGTTCCTCTAAGTTGGTGTAGTTAGTCATGTCCTATATTAAAAATCATAAATATCATGTCAAAGCTTATTAATCATTTCAAATGTACATTTAAAAGTTATTCGATTATATTGGAACATTATTTTTGTTTTGTAGTTTGCTTCCAGCCAAATGGAAAATGCTGATGACAATCATCGGGCCTGCCTATGAAGATCATGATCAGGGGAGGATAAAACACCCACCCCCACGACATCAACGACACTAATGCCCATAACAAAAACGACAAAAATATCATTTTAATACGTTCAATAAATATAAAAATTTATTGATGAAATTTTCACACCCCACACACACGCATACTGCAGACGACAGATGACAATCCCAGGCCATGGAGACAAAACCAACAACAACAACAACGACAAAAAAACCATAAAATTCTCCCCATAGCAAATGTGTGTGCATGTACTAAAGAATATGAAGAGAAAAAAAAAACGCTTAAACGCCAAAAAATTCAGAATTCAATGAATTCAATTTTTTTGGTAGGCAAAACCCAAGAAAAAAAAAGAAGAAAAAAACTTGACAGGCCAATATTGTCCCAAATTCTTGACTTTGGTTTGGTAGTGGGCCAATTGGGGGTGGGACAGTGAAACCAGATCATCATCAACGGCAGCAGCAGTGGCAGTAGCTGCCTCATGTTGGGAAATAAAAAACCATTTAAAATTGATCATGAAAAGATCATGAACTTTTATATTAAAAAAATCATCAGAATTGATGAAAAATGAAAAAAAAAGCTTATAAGCAAGGCAATTTGTTTTTTCTCCCCCCTTTTTTCGATCTCTCAACGACAAACTGTCAATTTCGTTTTTAACAAACTATTCATATTTTCTAAACATCATTCGATTATTATTATGATTATGATTATTGCATATTGTGTATCGAAAATGTATATTTTTTGGAATTCGTTGGTATTTTTTTTCACAGACTGTCGCCACTTAGGCGTTGTGCTGTGCTATGATGTGATGTGTGTTTTTTAATTTCCGTGCTGACAAATTAATTTAATATAATTAACAAAACATAACAGTAGTAGCCTAGTCACTATATTTTTGTTTTTTAGTTGGCTTTCGATTTCCGCTTAAAAGAAGAAACCACCAAAAAAAAACAAATATGAGGGCGTTTGGTTTTAGTAGAGCAATAGTTTTTCCCATTCGCCCCAAAAACTAACACAACCTGTGCCAACTTTGGGGCCAACTTGCTTGTGTTCTCTCTCTCTCTCTCTCTCTACCCCTCTCTTTTTCTACGGCCATAAATAAAGCTATTGATTTTAAAAAATTGCTTAAAATTTCCATAAATTACAAGCAAATTTGTAAGCTGAAAAATAAAACAACAAATTATTGCTCTCTTAAATGTTAGTTTGTTAATGTTAAATGTTTTGTTTAATGCGTTCACTTGGCCAGACGCCTAGCCAAGCAAGCGGGCAGGCAACCGGCTAAAAAAAAATGCAGGGCCAGGCCGGCAAAAGCAGGCGTTTATCATATAGCCCGGTTAAATACCAAGACGTATAAAAATAACAAAATACTGGAACTATATTAGCTCTACCTTTAGGCTACTAGTATGTGAGAAACTTGCAAGGAAAGAAAAAAATCCAAAATAAACGATTTTTTTTTCTGCTTGATTTTTTAACACTGTTTTGGAATATTAATTGTGTTCGAAATGTTTTTGGCATGTTAACAAGAAAACTGTTAAATAAAAATACACCGAATATCAACGACAGCACCAACAACAACAACCATACAGGCTGCTAACCGCAACAAAAAGAAATAATAATAATAGCAAAATAAAAAGCCAATGCAACAATATTAGCATGGAGCACATACGCATACTCTAGTGAATCACCATCATTATCATAGTCGTAATGGCATATGAAGAAAAAAAAAAAAAACTGGAGCAAAAATTTGAAAGAAAATTAAATAATAAAAACAAAAGCAATACAAAAATACCAAGAAATTTTTAAAAATAAAACCTGACAATAAAAATTTGAGGCAGAATCGAAAAAAACAGAAATGCAGAAGAAATTCTATAAACAGAGTCATAGAAAATAAAAAATATGCTTTAAAGTTATTTATATTAAATAAAAATATTAATGAGAAAAGATCTAAAATGTAAATTTCATGAAAAAATTTCAAAAAAAACAAATATTTAAAAGTCATAAAAACTACAAAAAAATAAAAAATACCAGCAACTTAATTGAAATAAAATATATGAAAAAATTCTCTGAAAACCGAAAAATTATGAAAAATTCCCCGATAGTTTTCAAATTAAAACAATTAACAGCGAAAAATGACAAATAAACATTTTTAAAAATGCAATTGTAAATAAACTCTTTAGAAAATTTTACTAAACAAACCAAAATACAAAAAATACTGATAATTAAAAACAAGGCAGCTATATCCAAATCTGAACCGATCTGAGCCGAATTGAAGAGGGATGTCGAAGGGCCGAACACAACTAACTGTCCCAAATTTTGGCGAAATCGGATAATAAATGCGTCTTTTATGGGACCAAAACATTAAACCGAGTGATCGGTTTATATGGCAGCTATATTCCAATATGGACCGATCTGGGCCAAATTGCAGAAGGATGTCGAAGGGCCTAACACAACTCACTGTCCCAAATTTTGGTGAAATCTGTTAATAAATGTGGCTTTTATGGGTCTAAGACCATAAATCGAGAGATCGGTCTATATGGCAGCTATATCCAAATCTGGACCGATCTGGGCCAAATTGCAGAAAGATGTCAAGGGGCCTTACACACCTCACTGTCCCAAATTCCGACAATATCGGACAGTAAATGCGATTTTTAAGGGCCCAACACCTTAAATCGAGAGACCGGTCTATATGACAGCTATATCCGAATCTTGACCGATTTGGGCCAAATTGCAGAACGATGTCAAGGGGCATAACACACTTCACTGTCCCAAATTCCGACGAAATCGGACAATAAATGCGCCTTTTGTTGGCCCAACACCTTAAATCGAGAGATCGTGGCCAAATTGATGAAGGATGTTGAGGGGCCTACGTTGACCTACGGGTCAACGAATTTGCAGTTATAAACAAATTAATGTCACAAAGGCAGAAAATTAAATGTACACATTCCGTAAACAGGATTTTTTTTAATAAAACTTTTAAATTTTGATTAAACACATAAAGTTTACTGGGTAATTCATTTGAGATAACAAATTTTGAATAAAAAATCTCAATACATTGCAAGGAAAACAAATTCGTAAACGTATGAAAAGCCAACGTGGCGCAGGGGTTAGCATTCCCGCCTATGACGCCGAACGCCTGCATTTAAATCCCGACGTGAACATCAGAAAAAAGCGGTGGTTATCACCTTATGCTGGCAACATTTGTGAGGTATCCTGCCATGTAATTACTTTTATAACAAGTGGTTTCAGTTTCGGCATGCCGTTCGGACTCGGCATGAAAAAGGAGGCTTCTTATCATTGAGCTTAAGCCATAATTGGACTGGTTAGATTGATATGAGAGAAGTATCCCCTGTTTCTTAATGGAATGTTCATGAGAAATTTAGTTTGAGTCACTTTTAATAGAATTTGTCCAAAAAACTAACCTTTAATCAAAGCTTTAAGATTTAATCTAAATCTAAAAAATTTGCTGGGTTATACTTTGGACAAGGAATTAAAGGGGAAACATTTCAAAATATTGTTTGGATTGTAAAAAGGCAGAGATAGACTATGCCTTGAAAAAAATTATTCTCAAAAATTCACCTTTTACTTTATTTGACCCCAAAAAGTTTGCTGGGTTATATACATTTTCACAAAAAATTTGGAACAGAATAACCATAAATATCGATTTGAAGCCAAACCGGAAATGTAGCAACCCGATTTTCGCGGAAATTTTCTCAAAAATAAATCTTTAATACTATTTCTTACAGCAAAGTTTGCTGGGTAATAATTTGGACCAAAAATATGGTACAGAAACATCAAAATATGGACATAATAGACAAAGTTGGAAATATAATCGACATTGTTTATAGTTTGTTATCTTGGCAGGAATTAAACCCATTTACAAATATCGCTGTGAAAAAAACCCTGTGAAATCCACTTCTAATCCTCTGGTCTTCATTTATGAGGGTTTAAAACCATTCAGATGACAAACTGTATTACAATTGATAACAGATGTTTACACCAATATGTTTAAAAATCGTTGACAATACTAACAAAAAGTTGTCAACTTGTTGCCAGTATTGTTGTCAACAAGCGTTCAATTTTGTTTACAACGTGTTATCAATTTTGTGCACAGACATTGACAATGAATATGAAAAACTTCATCTTAAACTCATCGTCAACCGACGTTTTCAATTGTGTGCTTAAAAAATTATTGTAAAGTGTTGTTTTGAACGATTGCTACGAAAACTTAGAAAACAGTGTTTCAAATTGTCAACAATTGTTGACAAAATTATGCACAGGCGTTGAAGAAGTCAAATTTGTTTAAACTTTTTTCGATTTTGCTCAAAATTCACAATGAATGGCCTGATAAAATGTCTGTTACTTAAACAATGCCAATTTTCAATTCTGTACACAGACGTTGTCAAATTATATGCATACTTCATAACAATATACGACAAAATCAAACTGTACTGTTACTGTTGTTACCTTAATTGTAGCTCTCATTCATTATGACTCAACTTTGTATATAGTCGTCTTCATGTTATGCACTCTTGTTGTCAATTATGCATGTTATCCAATGTTTAGCAACATTTTTGAGACACATTGTTGCCAATAACGCCAGTAAGCTATTTTACCATAAGAGAAACTTCATATGAAGCACAAGCAGGCAGAAGCGATAGCGATGGAAGATTGATCGATCCTAAAGATTTTTTTTTTGAATTACTATAAGCAAAAATTTGGTGCACATATTAAAAACTATGACTTTTTATAAAAATTTGGAGCAATGACAGCAAAATGATAGCACAAAAGTTTTTGATGTTTAAGCAACATTATACAAAACAGCAACTACGAAATAGGCCATAGGTACCATATTTGTATAATTTTACAAATTTGGCAAATTGGGTGCAATTAGAACTATGAATTGAAATTCATATCAAAATTTCTTGCTTTCATATCACAGTTTCTTTGCTCAGCAAACTTGTTTTGAAACTTCAAATAGAAATTTTTAACATTCAATAGTTTGTCTTCAAATTCTATATTCTTTATTTTTTTCCGTTACTTTTTCCTAAGAACCCCTTTGGTTAATAGCTTTTGTCGTTATTGTCATTGACCATTTACTGAAAAGAAAATTCTGCGCATTTTAATTGGTTTCATTTGCTTAAAAGCTATCATTTTACCATACAATAACTTTTTGAATTTAATAACTGTGACGTTATTTTCTAGATGTATTTAAAATTTTGTTAACTAAGCTTTTTCTCTCTCTTCAATTAATAAAAATTTTAGTTCCGTATTTTGTTTTTGTGCCATACTGAGCGGTGGTTAGTTGAACAGTTGGCGAGTCGTAGTGTGGTGTTGGATTTGTTTTCTTGATGTCTGCCAGTTGTTTTGGTTTCAGATTTTCTGCATAAACTTGACCCAAATATGATATGCTGATATTGTTATGGTCTGAACAAAAAAGAAACCACTGCACTCTACAAAATATCACAGCCATTGATTGTTGACTAGGCAAAACTAAAGAGTGGATTACGATTGTGGGGGTTTTTCGTAGAAAACTAGAAATGGGCACATAAACTTGCTCTAATTACTTGACCAATTTTCTAAATGCACAAAAAATGCAAGCAAAAAGAAAAGGCTAAGCAAAATCATATATTTGCCCCCAAAGAAAACAAATGAATCATTTATAATTTAATGATAATTCTTTTTTAATTAACCTGGCCGTGGGGAAATTTTTCTGTTGAAAATTCGCCAACTTTGAAAAAAAAGTATTGATCGTTTGCCTAAAGTCAAAGTGGCACAACAAACACAAGTCAATACTTAAGAAAACTCATTAAAGACAACATCGTCATCATCATCATCAACAATGACGACGACATAGGCCCCAGAACATAGACATTTTCTCAGCTGCCAACCAAATAAAATATATATTTGCAACATGCACGCACTGTAAAGCTACACTTACTTAACCAAGAGAGCTGGATTTTATGGTCAATACTCTTTTTTTTTTTTTAGGCATAACTAACTGACTTAGCTGGCTGGCTGGCTGGTTGACTGAATGATTTTGGCCCCAAACAAGGGGTGTGTACGAAATGATATTTTATTCAATATCCTACACACGCAGCAGCGATTTGTCCTTTTCACTGAAAGCCGCCTGTCTGTCCAGTACATCAACGAAAAATCAAACTGAAACCGTAAAGAAATCCTCACAATCACACAAATACGATTGATGAGCATCAACAACATTCATTTGTCCGTCTCTCTAAATGTCTGTCTGGCGGTTAGGCCTTACATGCATTTACTTGGTTGCTGAACAATTCCTGGCCAGGATGAATGTTCATATGGACTGTCTCATGCCTGCTGCTCTCATGCTTATGTTGGGCTTCCTTTTGCTCGCTGTGTATAGTTTCTACGGTTTTTTGATGTATTTGCGTCTTAAATGTGAAAACCTAAAATTAAAAACTCATAAGATATCGACTGATATATTGAGCTGCCGCTTTTCTGGCCAATGTTAATGTTAATGTACATTTATACATTAATAAAAAAAAAATAAGAAGAAAAAAAAACACAACCAACAAAAGTCTCTTAGACATCTTTTACTTGAAACTGAATATCAACTTTTGAAAAATTGATGAACGTTTTCTGATGTTCTTTTTACAAAGCCGTCTCAGCAATGTTGGCCAGATAGCATACACACATTGAAAGGTGTTTTAGAGAGCTAACCAAAAACTTCTAAAGTAAGACAGAGAACGGCAACTACAACAAAAATCAAAAGGCAATTAGCCGGTTATTAAGTTGTATAAGTATTTAATATCAATGACCTAGCCTAGGCTGCCGCAGCATTTGAAATCTTAGACCAAGTGCTGGCCACCACTCAGGCCACTCAGTTAAGTTACAACTTTGTCTTCATAACGGCCTTTCAACAAACCTAAACTCCACAATTGTTTGGTAATTTTAATTGTTAGGGAATTAATATTGCCTTGCGTTGATCTAAACTATGTGATAACTTATAACAGCAACAGTAAGACAAGACAAGAAAGAAAACTTCAGCCTAAAGCTTAACAGAATTTCAATTGGTTTTATTTTTACCACTTCTCTACATCTCTTTCTCTCTCCATCATTTGAAAAAGGAAATCTTTACAAATGTTTAACAAATTATTGTTAATTTCCTGTCCTCTACATTGGCCATAATACTTACTGAGAAAGATCGTTTTTTTTCCAACAAAATAAAGGAAAGGTCAATAACAGCTAATAGTTTTAAATCAACATTAGCCGTTTGCCTTTCTTAATAACTTAATAAAGTTTGAATTTCTTGAAGCTAACCCCCAACAAACCAAACTCCAATGAAAGACTTGAGTTTTTTTTTTCGCTTCAAACATTATATGGCATGTTAAAGGTAAGTAATCATAATCATTTTTAGCTTAAAATTGTAAAGAAAAAACCAAAAAAAAATAATTGCAGCTAATATTGGAGGAGCTAAAAATAGATATAGAAAAACTTCAAGGAAAGGAAAGGAAAAAAAAGTTTGGCACACACAAGAACAAAAAAGGTTGTTAAAACAGCAGACATATTTGCTAAGAGAACAAAAAAAGCAAAGTTTGATTTTCCATCAAACATATAAGCAAACTTTTTTTTATAAGCAAATATGTTCGCTTTATAAGTATAATTGAAAATTCAAAGTATAGAGTCTTTCAATAAGAGCGGTACAAAAGCGCATATAAGCAAACTTTTTTTTATAAGCAAACATGTTCGCTTTATAAGTATAATTGAAAATTCAAAGTATAGAGTCTTTCATTAAAAGCGCTACAAAAGTTTTTTTTTTTAAATAAACAAAAACGGTTCGAATTTCAATGCGAAAGTATGTTCGACGCCATTATGTATGGATCTCGATTTCTGCAGAAGTACAGACGCTGAACCTAATTTTCGACGCTTTTCAAGCATAAGCAGGCCGATGCTGCTGCAATTTCACGTTCGATATTCGTACGAAGTTCATCAATCGTCGCTGGCTTGTTGGCATAGATTATAGACTTGACTTAGCCCCACAAGAAATAGTCTAACGGCGTCAAATCACACGACAGAGGCGGCCAATCGACTGGACCATAACACGTTCTCCAAACTTGGTTTCTAATAAATTGAGTGTGACATTCGCTGTGTTGCTTGTAGCGCTTTCCTGTTGGAACCATAAGTCCTCCAACTCCATATCATCCAATTGGGACCAAAAATATTCGGTTATCATTGAACGATAGGGATTCTCACTAACGGCAGCATGACAGTGTTGATCATCACGGAAGAAGTACGTCCCAATGACGCCGCCGGCCCATAAACCCCATCAAACCGTAATATTTTCGAGATGCAATGATGACTCATAGAGTACGTGTGGATTGCTGTCTGACCAACAACGCATATTTTGCTTATTGGTGAAGCCATTTAGCCAGAAATGAGCTTCTGCGTAGCGCTCTTAACGTTGAGGCCACTGACCGAATATCCGAATTTCGATAGTAAATTTTAATAATTTCGACTCATTGTTGGCTCGTGTATCTTTCCATCATCAAATGGCAAACCTTACTGACGAGAAATGTCAAAAGAACGGCAATAACTATGGCGTCGTTTGCTGTCTCTAACGGTCTACTTTTGTAGCGTCCCTGTTTGAAAACCCTTTAGTTCCTCCTATTTCTTAGGGGAATGCAAGAACAAACAAAGTCGTTAAAGTAGCAGACATGTTTGCTATGAGAGGACTTAACAAACATAATTCTCCTAAGAAACCTATTTCCAAAGATGTTCGCTCTTTAAGCAAGGTTGATACTAAAAGTTGTTTCTCTTCTATCATAAAGGAATGCAAGAACAATTATGATTGTTAAAGTAGCAGAAAAGTTTGCTATGAAGAAAAACTCGCATTTGTTCTACTAGCGGACAAGTTTGCTATGAAGAAAAACTCGCATATGTTCTACTAGCGGACAAGTTTGCTATGAAGAAAAACTCGTATTTGTTCTACTAGCAAATATATTTGCTATCTACTCATAAATGTTCACTCTATAAGCTTCATTGAGAGTTGTTTCCTTCTTTCCGTAACGTTAAAAACCCTTCAAAGTTTTCAAAGTGGATGTTTGCTTGCTCTTTAAGAAAAATTGAAACCAGCACTATTTGATAAAAGCGTTGTTCCCGATATTGCTTAGGCATTTTGGAATTTTGGCTTTGATACAGATTGAACCATCATTCGCAGAGCCTTTAAGCAAAAAATTTTAAATTTATAATTTATTTTCTTTTCTTTAATTTAATTTTTCTCTTTATTTATTTTTTAATCAATTAAATTCAGTTCTCGTATTTTCTTCAACATAATTTTCACAAAAAAAAAATCTCAAAAAACCTTTGGGCTTTTTTTTGATAGCATGGAAACAAAAATACAATCAAGTCTTTGCGGCTTGATTTTATGAATTCAAGCATGAAATCTTATTTAAGTCTATCTTTCAAGCGTAAAAAGTCAATGTTTTTCGCCATTGCCATTTGCAAAAAAAGAAAAGAAGTCGCTAAATAAATCGAAGCGAATAATAAATGACACTCAAGGGGGAGAGAAAATCAAAGCAGGCTATACAACACACAAAGCAAAAAGAGCATATATGTAAGAAAACAAAAAAAAACAAGAAGAGTCCAAATTAAAAAGAGGAAAAATACAATAAGTAGCAAAATTATTTTCAAAGCTTTATGTTAAAGACATATGTGAAATGTTATGGTTGAAATATAGAGGGCGGTGAATGAATAGGGGGTGCATGACAAATGGTGATGCAAAGGGGAGTAAAAATTATACATTAAAAGATAGAAAGGTGATGTTAATGGTTGTTAAAGCTTAAAATATATGTTTTTAAGCAAATTTCTAGGTGAAGTTAAGTTGTTATATCCTAAAATATCTAGTATTAAACGAATTTCTAAATAAAAAGAACTATACAGATGGCGCTGTTTAACTAGGGCAACAAGATGATTATGTTAATAGAGTTTGGCAAGGGGAAAACGCAGATTTGAAACGTCTTAAAGTAATAGAAGTTAATTATTTTGGCCCAAGAAAAAAGATATATAAGAATAAATTCAAAATATCTTCCTTCTCTGTGCAAGATGGCGCTAATTGTAAAAAAGTTAATTCACTTTGAATTTTGTTTATTTTTTTTTATACATTAAAAATCAGAAAAACAGCAAAATCTATGATAGGGGTTGCTAATTGTGTAAAATGATGAATAACATCTGGCCTCCTTCTCTAATTTTGATGGAATTTGTTGTATTCATTATTTATAGCATTAATATGGACGTAATATCTTTTCTAAACTTTTAAACAAAAAATTTTTTGTTGTATTTAAAAATAAAATTTAGCACTCTTATTGAAAAACCCTACACTTCAAATATTGTCGCCATTATGAAATGTTTGTTTTATTTTAGTAACATGTTTTAACACAATTTGTGTTCGTAAAAACGTGTTCAAATACTAGAAGGCGATAAAATGGTAAGGGAGTTATCTATATAAAAACATGATAAAGCCTTTGTGTGGCAAACGGTGTTATTCATATGAAAATCACTTCTGGCAAACAATGGATATGAAATCAGTTGGTATATACAAGGAATCAATGTTGATCACGATGTAACATTTTTTTTTGTAATTATTAATAAACATAATCGAAATAAAATTAAAGTAAAATTATTTTCAGTTGTGTTTTATTGTGGTTCATTCGGGGGTAGAATATTCAAGTGATAATGAGATTGGTATTAAAACAATAACCGTTTGGTACTTCGACCAATAACGGCTTGGTACTAAAATCCATAACGGTTTGGTACTAAATTCAATAATGGTTTGGTACTAATACCAAAAACGGCTACCGAACCTAGGCTAAGGTTGGTAAGGTTGTTTCATCCAACCATGTGGTATTAATTTGTTACCATGCGGTGTTGATATTTACTATTAATACCGTATGGAACTGAAATGAACACGTTTGGTGGTAATTTTTCTCTGAGTGTATGTTATTTACAATAATACCAGTTGCTATATATAAGAGATAAACATATCCGGCTATGACGCTATAGGCCTGGGTTTGAATTCTGGCAGGAACATCAGAAAATTTTTCAGCGGTGGTTATCCCCTCCTAATGATGGTGACATTTGTGAGCTATTTTGCCATATAAAAACTTCTCCCCGAAAGAGGTGTCGCTCTGCGGCACGCCGTTCGGACTCGGTTACAAAAAGGAGGTCCCTCATCATTGAGCTTAACATTGAATCAGACAGCACTCATTGATTTGTGATAAGTTTTCCCCAGTTCCTTAATGGAATGTTCATTGGCAAATTTGCATTTGAATATTCTCAAGGATAGATGAGCTGTATCTTATATGGCCTCTATATATTACTTTCTACAATCAAGTTAGTCCAAACTGAAAATATGTTAATTTACTATTTTGAAAGAAATTTTAAAAAAATTTTTTTAATCAAAAGTACAAAAAGTATAAAGTTATAGACGTTTGATTGATTGAGATATAGATGGAGCTTAAGCACGAAATTTTTAATTATGTTTAAAAGGAGCATAATAATTTATAATAAAATTTTAAATTATAAAACTGTATCAAAATTTTATTAATATTGAGCATTTGTTTTTTTTTTTTAATAAGCTGAAAAGAGATTTTATAAGTTATATATGATTGATAAGCAGATGGCGCTAGTTAGAAATTTTTGCATTATTTTTAAAAACTGGTAATTTTTTTTCTATCAACCAACACGCTGGTGATGTCCCCTATGAATGCAGTTGAGTTGGCGAATGGAGAATTCGGCTGTGCCGAATTTTTAATTTTTCAAATTGGCCTGTTAGGGCCATCACACCCAATATGGTTGAAAAGTTTTCTAACCAAAGTTGGTGTGTGTTGCTATCTTTGGCTTTCCTTTTCAATTTGCATCGTCGATCATTGGGCTCCTCGCGAAAGTGAACCAAACAGAAATCATTTAAATTAAAAAAAAAATACCAAAGTTTTCTCAAACTTTTTGTTTTAAGATTTATTATTTTTTTTTTTTTTAATATTTACAAAAAAATATTTTAATTTTTTAAAAAAATTTATTAATTATTAAAAAAAAATATTTAAATTTTTTTGAAGAAATTATTTAAATTAAAAAAAAATATCAAATATTTTTATTCAGTGTCGGTGAAAAAAAAATTAAAAAATTTATTTAATTTAAAAAAAATTATTTCAATATTTAAAAAAAATTATTTTAACTTTTTAAAAAATATATTTAAATTTAAAAAAAAAAATATTTTAGTTTCTTAAAATTATTATTTTAATTTTTAAAAAAATTATTTTAATTATTTAAAAAATTATTTTAATATTTTAAAAAATTTATTTAAATTTTTGAAAAATATTTTATTATTAAAATAAATATATTTTATTTTTTTTTAAAAATATTTTAATATAAAAAAAAATATTTTATATTAAAAAAAAAATTATAGTTTTTGTTTTTATTCAGGGTCGGTGGAGCATACTTTTTGTTTTCAGATTTTATTTTTTTATAAATATTTACACAAGAACTTTCTATTATAATTATTTGTGTTATCCATTTAAATTTGAAAATTTTTGTCAAAAAAAAAGAAATAGAGTTACGATATTGATATTCTTTTTTGGTAATTTTCCAAAAAATTTATAATTTTTTAATATCACACCTCCTTATCTTAAATCTTTTTACAAAAATTTTTCAACTTTCATTTTGCCGTCGGCAAAATTGAATTTTCAATTTTCCATGTTTCTGCTTGGGCCAACAGCAATAAATTGCTGGCTGATTGCTTGTAATTTAATCCCAACATAAATAAAGATTCTGTTGTATGCATACAAAATTTGCTAACGAGTTTTTTTTTCTCGCCAAATTGCCATAAACATCAAGCAAAGCATGCTTTGGCACTCCAAAGCTGCTGCATTTTTTTGTTTTTCTTTTTTCACGTCTAACGAAATAGATCTAATCTTCAAAATTCTAAGAGTGTACACCCGGCAAATCAATAACATGAGCTGCACATTAAGAACTTTGTTGGTCGATTTCTTGTTTTTCCGTTTGCAAGTCTTAAAGCATATTCTTATGCTTTGCCATGAGTACAACAAACAAAAAAAAAATAGTTCTCAAGAATTTCAATAAAATAAATTCTACGAATTAGAAATAATATCTAAATTTCATAAAATCAAAAAAATCGAAATACAAACAGTAATAAATGAGCTTGGCATGGCTTCCCTAGAACTCGAAATACTTCAAAGCTTTTGTTCGTTGTTGGTTTTTTGGAGTACATTAATGACATGATTGAATAACATTTTGATAATAAATCGAATTAGTAGAATATTTCAAATTGCGCTCTATGGTCAATGAAATAAATTTAAAAAAAATTAATAACCCTTTGACGAAGCGATAACTACAACTACAGCAACAACTAAACTACAAAATAAATATCCAATGGGAAAAAAACGCTATTAATTATATTTGCGTGTTTTATAGGTGAACGAGCTAGCGAGCGAACTCACCAAGTTCAGTAGAGTGTAGGTTTTTGATCAATAAAATTATTGAAAATTACTTTGATTGAAGTTGGTTTTGTTAAAAACCAACACAACCCACATAACATGGCAATAATAGAAAAAAAATTTATTTTGGTTGATTATCGATTATAATTGTTAATAATTTAAATTCAGGTGATTAATAATAACAAAAAAAATAATGAAAAATGAAAAGAAATCTAAATCATTTAAAAGGCATGACATCATAATCTATTGATTTAAAAAAAAATGAAATTTCTTGCGAGTTTTCTTTGCCTTTTTATCTTGATTTTTTCTAGTCTAGACCATAATTTCTGTGTAATACAATTTTTGTTTGTTTTATTTTCCTTTTTTCTTGACATTTGTGGAGTTTTGCCTTTGGAGTTTTTTGCCTTCTTGCCTTAGTGTGTAGTTAGAATACCTCCCAGACATTTTGGCTTTTTTCCAATTTCCCTATATGGCCTTTCTATGGTTTTCAAATACTTGTTGTTTTTTTCCTTTTCTTTTTATGGAACATGCTTTTTCAAAAAACCGAAAAGAATTACTTGGAAAATTCATTTTCAAATGTTCAAAGATTTTAAATGAGTTTGAAGCAGAATATCAACACTAATTGGGCATAATCAGAAATTATTGGAAAACATCATTATAGAAAAGTTGCAGGCTAAACTAAAATATTCGAAATTAAGAAATTTTTAAATGATGGATAAGATAATTTCAAATGACACTTGGAAATGAGAGATGAGAAATGGGAAGATTGTAGGATTTTTGAGTTTTTTTTTTTAGAAAATTAAAAATATGATTATGGAAATATATTAAAAATGTTTATGGAAATATGGCTATGAAAATAATAAAAAAAAATAAAAATATTGGAAAAAAAATTCAAGCTCAATGATGGTAACGGCTCTCGCTGCTGCTCCGTGTGCCCAGGTTCGAATCGCGGCCGGGCTCTGCCGAATTTTTTAATTTTTAAGTTTTATGCCTGTTAGGGCGAAGATCAACGATCGAAGATTTTTGTTTTTGGAGGAAAAACAAAAGAAAAACTATGAAATAAAGAATAATCGCCAAAAAAAAATCAATTTTTAATTCGTTTAAATATAAATTTAAATCAGTAATACAAATTCATCAAAATCGGACAAAGGAATTGAGGGTCGCCTGACACAAATACGTTCAATTCATTATAAAACTTTGTTTTGTTTTTTATTTATACAATTTTGTCAAAAAAAGCACCAACAGAGTGCAAAAAGCATTGTTTCTTTGAACTACTTTTTTCGTTTGTTAACTTAATTCCTTTTTTATAGTTATTAGTATTAGATTTGATTCACTAAAACCAAAAATGATTTGCTTCCCGTTTAGCTAATATAAAAAAAATACCAAATTAAAAAAAAAAAATTAATATTTGTCTAAATTTGTACTAAACAGCAAAAGAAGAATATTTAAAACTTAATCGAACAACATTTGTATTAAAAAAAATAAATAGGGGTTTAAATACCAAAGTTATCGATAAAAATTCAATTGCTATTTTTTCTTTTAATTAAAAGTAAAGAAAAATTGTAAACAATTTTTTTTTAATATTTTTTTATAGAAAGCAATGTCGACAGACATATATAGGGCCCGTGTGAGGCATTTTGTGCAGATGGATTTTTTTTTAATTCTTAATGGACTCCCAATCGATTATACTTGGCACTTTTTCTAAATTCGTACTAAACAAACAAAACAATTATCCGATCATTGAGCCCCTCCCGAAAGAAAAACCAAAAACAAATTTTTAAATTAAAAGATCTTTGCCCTAACAGGCAAAAAAACTTCAAAACATTTAGAAAAAATCTAACAAAATTTATATTTAAAAAAAATTAATTGGGGCTTAAGATTAAGGTTAAGATAGTAAGATATCGATAAAAATCCTTTTGCTATTTTTTCTAATAATTTAAGATAAACAAAAAGTGTAGATAATTTCTTTAGAATTTTTTTATGGAAAGGGGTGCCGAGGGACATATATTGTGATTGTTTGAGGGCTCTTGTATATATAGCTTTTTTTGACGCTGCTCAATCGATATCGATAAAGTAGAAAATTTGTAAATAATTTTTTTTTAATTTTTTTATGGAAGAGATGTCGACAGACATATATTGGGCCCGTGTGAGAGCTCTCATGCATATGGCATTTTTTAAAGCTGCTTAATGGACTCCCAATAGATTATAACTCCTACTTATCGAAAATTCTAACAGGTAAGCGTATTCCCTGAGTGTTTTCCATTCATTGCGCTGAATTTCTCTCAGTAACTGAACACAAGTAGGAGTTATGATCGACTCCCAATCGATTATAATTCCTACTCGTCGAAAAGCCTAACTCATAAGTGTATTCCCTCAGTGATTTCCATCCAATACCCTGAATTTCACTCAATAACAGAGCACATCATCGTTTTCATTCATCGCTGATAGAGCGCCATTATTCATTACTAACAACTACTTCTCATAAAACCTAATCAGTAACAGTATTTTCGACGCAATTTCCATTTAATGCCCTAAATTTCAGGTTAGATTGGCGCAAAGAAAGAATCTGGCCCTGATCTTGATAATTATCTATGACCGGATATGTAGTCAGTCCCTTTAACATTTTTGCTCTTTGAAGCAAATATACACAAAAGGTCTTTAATAAAACAAACCCATCATTTTTGATTTTATTTTAATTGATCCTTTCTTATATACCAAAGACATTCTATCTTGTTTCTCTCTTACAATAAATATCAATTATTTTTATGTTTTCAGAGAGAGAAGCAAGAAAAATTATTTTTTGATTAAATTTTGGGTTCGGTTTAAATAATTTCCAAAAAAAAAGAAGAATTTTTATTTTTCTTTACGTTATTTCTTTCAAAATTCTTTTACTCATATTTTATTTATACAGATAAGAGACTTTGGGAGCATAATGAGAGAGAATATTTAATTTTTTTTTTATATAAATAGCAGAATTTAGGACTTTTTCCTCAAATTTCATTTCCTTAACAAAAATACTGCAATGCAAAATTTTCCCATGAACATTCCATTAAGGAACAGGGGCAAACTTATCACAAATAAATGAGTGCTGTCCGTTTCAAGTTTAAGCTAAATGAAAGGGCACCCCTTTTTTATAGCCGAGTCTGAACGGCGTGCCACCATAGCGCAGAGGTTGTTATGTCCGCATATGACGCTGAACGCCTGGGATCAAATACTTGCGAGAACAACAGAAACAATTTTCAGCGGTGGTTATGCCCTCCTAATGCTGGCGACATTTGTGAGGTACTTCTAACCAAAGAGCGCAGTGCAACACCTCTTCAATCCCAGGCGTTCAGCGTCAAATGTGGACATGATAACCTCTGCGCTATGGTGGCCAAAAATACTATTTATTTTATTATAGATTTTTTTTGGAACGATTTAAATTTACATGAAAAATTAAACACAACTTCCGAAAGATGCACAGAAACATGTGTATGCAATCGAAGCAATTGTAGGTGTGTGGAAAAGAATTCCATCACTACAACACAGACTCATGCATTGGAGAAAGTGCAGCTAGTAGACAGGGTATCAAACTTGGTTAGTGTTGTACTTACTTTGATACCCTGTCTACTAGCTGTACTTTCTTCAATACTTTACTAGGATGGCTGGCTAATCCTCAGTTGACTATTTTAAATTAATATTTTTTTTAAACCGTTAAACCTTATTCACAAAACTTTATGTTTGAAGTAGGTTTATTTGACGGATTTCTTTTATAGAACTTTAAAATACTTCCTTAAAATACTTCATTAAGTTTTGTGAATAAGAAAGTAAATATTTATATATTTCAATGATATGCCTTTGATAGTTTGGTTTTTATTTTTAAATATTATTTTAAATCCCTATAATGAAATATTTATATGCTTTATAAAAACAACTTAATCAAACTCAATATCAAATTTCTATTCGCAATTAGCTGGTATATCTGTAAAAACCACATATATAATTATTATTTAAAATGGCTATGGAAATACGTTTACCAAAATTCCAGTGTACTAAGTTGAATCACCCTAAATCTTGGAAAGCATAGCGATAGGTAAGAAATGCAATAGAATTTTTTTTAACAAACTTTAACTTCTTAAACTAAAAGGCTCTTTCTGATTAAAATCTATGATCGAATCGAAATTGCTTTTTTCGATTTTGAAGTTTTACAGATTAAATCATAGATATTTCTTATATTTTAGATTATTTAATTGGCCTACCAATATCCTATATACAAGCAATTTACGGATTTATAATCAAGTATTGATTGTAATGTAAAAAAAAAATAAAGAATATACCGGACATAAACTAATTTTGATATGCCATCTACTAAAGTGGTTGATCATTATTATTAGATTTTTAAGCATTGAAGTAGAGTTATACGAAGAAAAAACAAACTAAAGAAGAAATTGATGTCCAAAGAATCATACACTTATCTAGTTTTTTGAATTGAACCCTACAAACCGGATTAAAATATAGATTGACTAATCTGTGTTTGATAAGGATCAGGTTTTATACCCAAAACGATACATAGTACTGAGTAATAACTTTGTTCAATCTTGAAGTTTTACAGATTAAACCATACCTATTTCACATATTTTTGATTAGCTCGACATTTTCCTATCACTTTAAATCAGTTTTTACTATTTCTAAGAAAATGACAATCAACTTATAATGTTTTAATTTACTTATTACGAATAATTTATTGAAAGTTGAATGTAAATCAACTATCAAAATTATGAAGAACTAATCGATCAATGAATATTTTACATACGTTTTGTAGTTTACTTCACATATAGTTCATTTTATTAACTCTTTTAATTCCCTGTCAATCATTAAGTAATTGTTCATCGAAAGTTATAAGTAGATATATAAAATCTACTTTTTGTATCATAATATCAGACTTTAAACAAACTCTCTGTACAGCTGTTGGCTTACATATTTCCTAATATGACAACTTAAACGGTTAAGCTGAAATGTGGCATATGAAATCGATTGATTTAAAATGCTGTTATTTTAAAAAATTTTTTAAATGATACAAATATGAATAATTTATTGAAAGTTGATATGTAAATCAACTATCAAAGTTATGAAGAACTAATCGATCAATGGATATTTCACATATTGTTGTTTACTTCACATATAGACCGTTTTATTAGCTCATTAATTCCATGTCAATCATTTAGTAATTGCTCATCGAAAGTTATAAGTAGATACAGAAACTCTACTTTTTGTATCATAATATGATATTTCAAATAAACCTTTTGGCTTATATATTTTCTATTATGACAACTTAAACGCAAGTTTAATTAAACCTTTGATCTACGGTTCAGCTGAAATGTGGCATATGAAATCGATTGATTTAAAATGCTGTTAGCTTTAAAATACATCAAATGTAATGGAATTTAAATATGATTCAAATAATGATTATTCAGTGGAGACGATTACTCCACAAACATGCTTTTAAGAGATATAGGGTTCTCTCATATCAGTGAATGCTACCCGATGATTATTCAGTGGAGACGACTACTCCACAAACATGCTTTTAAGAGATATAGGGTTCTCTCATATCAGTGAATGCTACCCGATGTAATGTTTGATCAATGTAAGCGGTGTGCCGCAGAGAATCAACTCTGCGGAGAAGTTTTTCTGTATTAAAGGGACAAGAAAGCGCTGCTTAAAAAAAAAAATCTGAAAATTACTTTTCTCATATCAAAGAACGTTACTCGATTTATAGTCTGCTCAAGCAAACTATTAAGCCCAATGGTGTGCCGCAGAGAAACACCAGTTGAAGAAAAGTTTAAACATTTGATCCACTGACATGCCTTAAGAGACAGGGGAAGACAGTGCTCTCTGTTATACTCTTATAACAGAGACCACTACCCGATGTATTTATTGCTCATTGTGTTAAGCAATCTACTTTTTATATATCAAAACGATTGATATGTCCTAGAGAATCAAGTCTTGTGGAGAAGATTTCATGCATTTAAGAGGCAAGAAACCTATGTTTTAAACAAGGGTTTTACTACTTTCATAACAAAGAACTCTATTCGATTTAGAATTTTCTCAAGCATCCAAATTTTTATAAATGAATGCCAATGTTATGCCTTTGAGAATCGCTAGTTGCGGAAAATTTTAAAAAGATAAAAAGCAATGCCCACATTGAAAAATTTCAATTTCTTAAAACTTCTTATTGATATGATATCAACTTTTTTATGTATGAAACCAAGTGGTGTGTTTTAGAGAATTATCTTTTCTGGAGAAGCTTTCGGACAGCACTCATTGATATGTGAGAAATTTGTCCCTGTTCCTTAATGGAATGTTCATGGGCAAATTTGCTGCTTTTGGAGAAGCTTTTAGCAATAAAATGCTCCCGATTGTCAACAGCATGTGGGCATGAGACACTTAATGAATTTACTCTAAGCTTTCACTGATCCTTAAAAGTAAACAAGCTTAATGATATGGTAAGCAGAAAGCTGTATAAGTAGCATAGGCTGATATGTCCTGGAACATGAGAGGCGATATATAAACAATTTACGGATTTTTGTATTGATTGAAATTTAAAAAAATGAAGGATATCAATACTTTGTTCTCACCTCTCAAAATTGAATTTTTCAATATATTTTAATTTTAGAGTTTTTATCAATTTTTTAAACAAAAAAAAAATCCAGCATCTTTTGAAAAGCTTTATGTGTTGTATAGGTTGTCCCTTTAAAACTTGGGCTACTTTGAAGACTATCGCAAAATAAAAAAATTAAATTTAATCGCTCGGAATTATTTCCAATTTTTTAATAGCCTTTCACAAAATAACACAAATATGTATCTCTCTTGGAGTTGAAATTTTTAAAGCCACTTATATACAAAAAAAATATAATTTGTATTTGTATTTCTTTTTTTTTTCAAAAAATCCATTTCCCTACAAAAACACTTTTTCCTAATTTTGTTTTCCTTCTCTTAATTTTTTTTAACAAATTTGTGTTTACAAAAAACTTACCTGTTGCCAAAATTGTGCCAATAGATAAATTTGTTCCTTTTTGAAAAACCAATCCATTGATTGTACAGCCGTCAAATCCATATCGGCTGTACCGGCTGTTTGGGGCAATGTTGGCTGCATTCGGTTGCTTTGATTGGAGGAGGCCTCAACTGAATCGATAACTGTTGTTGGCAATAATGTTGTTGCTGTTGCTGCCACTAATGCTGCTGCTGCTGCTGTGGGGGCTGCTGCTGGCAAGGGTGACGATGAGGAGGATGAGGATGATTTAGCCGCCGTTTTGAAGGTGTTGGTGGTCAAGCTGACTGCTGACACTGCTGCTGTTGTTGATAGTTTAGGTGAGGGAAATGGTGACAATGATGAGCAGCAGGTGTTAACTTGGTTAGCTCTGTTACTTCTGGTACTGGTCTCAGCTGATAATATCGATGATAAGGGGGGAGTTGTTGAAATTAATGGCAATGATGATAATGATGTTGATGAGAATGAGGTGTTGTTGGCGGTTATGATTTGTTGTGGGGAGCCAGCAGCCGTGGTTGGTACACCACTGTTGAGGCGGTGGCTTAAAGGCGTTGTTGCTGTTAAAGACGACGTTTTTTCAGTTACAGATTCCAGTTTGTCTTTAGAAATTCTTAACGTTTTTCTTTCAAAAATATGTAATTTTCTTTTCTTTGGGTTTCTATTTGCTCTTTGGATTTATGTAGAAATGAGAGTGGGTGGTTGTTGGTGGGGGGAAACAGGTAAAGGGGCACGTTGCACAATAAATAACCCAAGATTGGAGAAATTATATTGTTAAAGTTAACACAAATTTAAATTTGAATTTTATTTTGGCCATTGGTACTGTTGGTATTTTTTCAACACACTTGCAAATAAAAACTGTAGGCTGGCTTAGTTTCAAGTATCAAAGCATTTTTTTTTTAAAAAATTTCTTTAAAAGTTTGCAAAATGCAAAATGTTTCACTATTGATTTTTTTTTGTTATAAATTTTGATTTTGTTTGCTTTCACTTCTTTTTTCCATGTGTTGTTGTTTGGGGTTTTTGTTTAACAAATAAAATATTCAAACACTTGTCTTCTGTTTACAGCATATTTTTTCTTCAAACAGACACTTGTTTTTTGCAAATATTTTTTTTTTAAATTCTCTTCTCCCCCGGCAAGGTGTGCATATATGGGCTCAAACACTTGTTTTGTTTATGTTTTTCTTTACTCCATTCATACGAAAGATAAAATTCCGTCTACGCGTATTAATCCGTTAGTCAAGTTGCGAATTTGGCTTTCAATTGATCGAACGTCGTTTCGATTTTCTTCCGCGTATGCATTTGTGAATTTTCTTCTTTTACCAGGCTTTTCTTTCTCTTTTTATATATCATCGGCTTTTTTGGTTTGTTTTTGTTATTCTTTTTTTTTTGCTGTAGTTAGATTTGAAAATTATATATGGTGTGTTGTTGTTGCTTTGTGATCTGATTTGATTATTTACTACTACAAAAAAAGAAGAGCGAACAGACAGCGCAACGTTAATCTAATGAGATGTTGCCTGTCACGAATTCAACTGATGACTAAACAAATCGAACATTAACGCAGCTTACACAACCCCATTGAACAAAAACAACATTATAGAGTAACCAAACAAGACGAACACACACTCGGGCGCACACATAAAATGTTGCGCTCATTTCATGTGGGGCTCTCTCTCTCGTGGCAAATAGAGAAGCAAGTACGCTCTGCTCTCTCTCTATCTCTCTGGCGCTCAATATTAAACAAATACACACGTGAGTGTTTGACTGGATGGATAGATGGATGGATGGATGGCTGGCTGAATGGTTGTTTGGTAGTTGGTTCGTTTTGTAATGTTGATGGTGGGGGTTTGAGTGTTTGTATGGCTGTGTGTTATGGATAAAAAGTGTGTGTGATAAAAATTCTGGTTCTTTGTTTTGGCAAAAGTCTGGGAGCGGGGTTGGAAGGTAGAGCGGTCGGTATGAGGTGCAAGTATGATGTTGATTTGGTCTCTGCGCTCACTCATGTTTAACGTAATGTTTGATTTGTTTTGTTTGTTGTGTTATGTGTGTTTTCTTTTTTTTTCGATATGATTCTGCTGGAAAAATCACTCATTCTGGCTCTCAACGGGCGGCTGGGGTCATGTAATATGACTCAGTGGCTACAACAACCATTCAGCGATGAGCGTTGACTCCAGCAACAAAATTGTCATGATAATTTTATTTCGAACCAATACCTTCAATATTTTTTTCAGTGCTAACACAATGCTATAAAAAAATATTTAACCATTTGAATTTAATTTTTTTATGCTTGTTTTATAAACCCCTCCCTAAATGTGTAAACAAAAATTTGTATATATGTATTTTTTATTATTTTCCTTTCAATATGAATGTATATGTTTTTTGTATTGAATACCTCCCAAAAATCGATGCTTTCTTTCTATAATGATTAACTTGTGATTCCCTACAATACCAACGACGACCACCATCAACAAACACCACTCTCTTGCTCTCGTTTCATTGATACAACATCTCTCTGTCAATAAGGTTCTCTCACTCTCTATACATTGGTAATGCCTTATTGTTGTTGTTGCCTTTATTGGGGGTTTAGGCGGCTGTGTGTGCGAGCTAAGCTATCCCCCCATTTTACTGCTCTGTTGCTGTTACGGCCATTTAATGCTTTCTCTTTCTCTCCTTTGCTGGTTGGTTGGGCAAACTCTCTTGTCGCACACATAAAGCCACAAACACACACCTTGCAATGGTTAGCTTGGTGAGTAGTATTGCTGCTGCTGTTTCTTGTGCTGCTGCCTCTTGTTCTTCTTCTTTGCCTTCTCGTATAAATGGTGTTAAGCTCTCAGAGTTCGATTTTTTATGTCTTTTGCATTTATTCAATTCGATAAGTTTTTTTTTTTTTGCTACGGTCGTTTGTGTTGTCGTCGTCGTATGGTATATTCCCGTAGATATTCGTATTGTTGTTGTTGCTGTTGGGACTGTCGTTTATTTTTTTCTTCTGCTGGTCTCCACTTTTGTTGTTGTTGTTGTTGGTGTCTGCTGTCTCTGCTCTGGCTTAGGTTTAAGAGTGAGGTGGAGCGCAACATTATTGCTGCCAATGTTGTTGCCGCTATGTTAACAATTCATTGTTCTTCCATTTCTTGGGCTAAAGTTGTTGTATGTGGCTGTGAATATTTTTTTCTGGATAAACTCACACACACATACTCATATACAGATAAAGAGATATACCCCCTCCAATAAAACACATATACAATACATGGAAACAAATGGCTGCTCGATATGGTTGTTGTAGCTTATCCCATAGCTAAATGATTGTCGTTACTGCTTTCTTCATCATGTTAAGGCCCCCAAACGTTGTAGTTAGTTAGTTAGTCGTCGTAGTTGGACCTTTTGTTTGTTATTATTATTGTTGTTGTTGGTATTTTATATTTGCATGATGGTTGTTATGTAGTATGAACATTAAATAGAAAAATCATTGTCATGTGGAGTAGAAAAAATGGAAGTAAATAGTTAATGTCCTACTCTATGGTTAAAAAATTAAAATTTTTTTATTTCTAACCAAATGTTCACACTTATTGAGCGTTTTAGTTAAAAAAAAAACGTAGTACTCTCTTACAACCCCTCTCTGGCTTATAGGGATCTTCGTTCATGCACTTGTGTTTAGGGGTTTTCTTGCCGTCTGTCTTGAAATGTTTTTATTGCGCTCTCCCCTACAGTGTGTGTATGAACTGGCGTGCATGTTGTGTAGGGAGTTTCTGTTAGGTGGTCGTAAACATTTGAAATGTCATTTTATCACTTGGCAAAGCGGCAGGTGGTTTTGAGGGCGCTTTTGTAGATTTGCTTGGAATTCGTATGTTTTCAATTTCTTTTGGCATAAATTATAAACTTGATATAATTGAATTGAAAAATATCATACATAAATATGAACAGTGGGCCCAGGAAAAATATTAAAGCAAGAAAAATTAAAATATAAAATTAAAAAATAAAAAACATTAAATTTTTAATCACATGACCTGTAGTCAGATAAAAACGAAGTATTTTAAAAATTATAGCTCAAAAAGTTTCCAACCAATTTTTTTAAATGATTGAGTTTTTTCGATGTAATATGATGCAATATGTTTGCTTTACCACAAAAAAAATTAACTGAACCTGACATATCAATAATATATTGCTAAAACAGCAAACATTTTCTGCTGTTTTCATATGATAAAATGTTGAAAGTAATCTAATAATATCACATAAAAAATTTTATACCAGCAACAACTTGTCATTTAATGTTAAGGGCTATATACGTAGATATGGCGTATAGGTTTTTTGGAGGCCATACTTCCGTGCACCTCTAATACCAAGTTAAAGCGAAGTAAGTCCACAACTAAGGTTTCGAAGTTCTAAGACCTCAGGAGTCGATTTCTTTGGAGCCTATATTCAGTTATATTATATTTGATATTGGTCTTGTAGGACATGAGTGAAATTCATGTTTTAAATATTGGCACAATAGAAAAAATGTGGAAGCTTATAGAGGATTTATGAAGCCATACTCCAGGTCGGTTTAAAAGGGGGCTACACCTACTTTTAGACATTTTTGAGTTGTGTTTGCTCTGGGATTAAAACCTCAATGGATGGATTGGGTTACATGGAACTATTTCTACCAATGGACCTTGATGAACCATATTCGACACTATCCATTTTGTATTCGGTACACGGTTGGACGTACCTGGCTAGATCGACTTGGTATGGCAAGACGAATGTCAAGAATATAATGAAATTATTAATATTTTGAGTTATTACTAACAGATTATAGAAACTACAATTCCCAACATTCTATTCTATGGTTTATACCCACCACTATAACTTGAGATAATTTAAAATATTTCAAAAGTGCATACATTTTGTGCTAGAAACATCCAATTAACAAAAACGACCTGGCTCTCATCACATCCCATCCCATCAAGGAATTTTGTCCTATTCCATTTTGGTATTACGTAAAGAGACATTTTACATTGACCAAAACGAAAGGTGAAAAAATTACCACTGTTAAAATATTTTTATCCATGTCCATCCATCCGTCTGTCTGTTGAAATCACGCTAGAGTCATTAAACATAAAGATATTGAGCTGAAACTTTGCACAGATTCTTTTTTTTTTCCTAAGCAAGTTAAGTTTGAAGATGGGCTATGTCGGACTATATCTTGATATAGCCTCTATATAGATCGATCCATTCAAGTTACATCTATTATCCAATTTCGCTGAAATTTGCGACAGTGAGTTGTGTTAGGGAAGGCCACCATTAAAGCTACATTTATTATCCGATTTCGCTATGTTTTCATAAATGATGCGTTTTAAGAATTGTATTAAAAATCCAAAAAAAAATTGATGTATTCATATACTTTTACAATATAAAATATGGGGGAAGAAGGATGTTTTAACTTACCATTATTATTATGTCTATTCTCAAACAAAATAATGTAGCCATTTTTCATTTAGCGCTGAAAGTAGAAAATCCATGTACAAATGGGTTAGTTGATGTGGTTTATAATATAATATGTTACATGAAAATAAATTTTTATCTATTCTTCATTTTACAATTTAAATAATAAAGTCATTTGTAAAGTACTTTTCTTCCAATAAACTTTTCAATTTTCTGTTTTCTAAAAAAATGCTTCATTTTATTATTTTTTTCCGAATGGGTTTGAAAAGATGTTACTATTGTATAAGTTTAATATTCTATTGTTTCATCTGTTGACGCTGCTGTCATCCTTCTGATGATTATGAATCGTTTGTAAGAAAATCATCTACTTGTGAAACATTGCCCTTACCGACGCGATAGAAACTTCTATTTTCATCGATGTTTCATCTGTTGACGCTGCCAGTTTGAGGCGCCATAATAATCGATCTGTAAAAACTATTTTGTTTTTTGCTTCTTCATTCTTTTATTTCAAAGAAAAAAATTATTGGGAAAGATATTTTTGAAGACAGAGTTTAACCAGAAGTGTAAAGCGGTTTAAATAGTAAGGCAAGAACTCCCTTAAAGATTTTAAAGTAACGCAATAGAAACTCAATAAGCGCTTTTCATGGTTTTAAAAAGGAAAATTTGGATTTGTAAGATAAAGAAGCATCTGGAGCGCTTTTAAAGATTCAATGGAGATCCACTAGATCCAAGGGAAGTTCATAAAACACTCTAAGTCTCACAACTGGCGTATTTCGCAGAGTAAGTAAGAAAAAATCATTTAATGCGTGGCCCAAGATTTCAATCGAATTTGCGGGGTTCGTAACAGGTGCCAATACCAATGATAGTTATGATGTTTCATATGAGTTGTTTCATGAGTTTCATATAATAAAAATTCATTAGAGAGACAAACACTGAAGTCTAAAGTTAATATGTCTGAAGAGTATGGCTAGTTTGAACCATCAAAACTTCACTTAAGTTCTAAGTTAAAAAATGAAGGCAATGCCTTATAAAAGGATACATAAGAAACTAAAGAAATCATTAAAATAGTTAGGAAAGTCTAACTAGCCACATACAAGCGTTTAAGAGTTATCGGAGAAGCAAGGAAAATACGGAACAGAAATAAAGGAGATATTAAGGATGTTAAATTTGGAATTCAATTGAAGGCGATAAAAACTGGAATATTGCAATACACTGTAACATAGCTGAACATATTGAGAGTCTCACCATATCTTAACGTTGAATGCTAGATTAAGACAAATCGTTAAAGGGGAAATCAGCTGCTACAATGTAACATTACTTTTAGAAAAGGGTTAAGTTGAAGACACTTAATGCATTTGAAATGAAAATTTGGAGACCACGATACATATTTGGGAAACGGCGACAATAATATAACTACCCTATCAGAAAGGAGTTTACTGAATGCAATTTATTATTTTGAAGTTAGCATTGAGAGGAAAGAAAAGTAACGGCCTTATGCAGATGGACACGATACTGTTATATTTCATCCACTAAAGTAGAAGATGGCCATCCATCAGCGACAAAATAACCAGAGCGGCCAAAGATCTATCCTTTTTTGCGTAACGAACCTTTAACTATCATAAAGATGGAAAACTAAAATTTACAGACACGGATAATACTTAGAAAATTGAATATGATGGATTGAGTTGTTGTTTTAGCCACATTTTCATGTGGGGGTGGCAATCCTCGTCGTGCTCCTGTAAGTGAGCAAGCTCGTTCCAGTCCAAAGAACCGATCGCCGCGGGAACAGGGTGGACGTTAGTTATTTAAAGGCGCCAATAACTCGCCTTGACAGATCGAGCATCAAAGGCAGTCAGTATTTGTGCAAGAGCCGGTGCCGCCGCTCGGCCCCCCATTGAGACTTTCCGCTCGATATTGTTGAATGTCCGCGATTGCCGTTGCAGCTACTCCGTATGGAACATTTCACCATCCGCAATCTGTGGACTCGCCCGGTAAGTTTCTCGTGACAGCAAATGAACACCACAGCCTGTGTTGTGCTCACAGCTATCCCGTGCCGGGCTTTGATTGGATTGAGTAATAAGTGATAGGGTTTTAAACGAAAGGCTGTCTTTTCGCGATTATCGTAAAGTTTGTGGATTATACCAATGGAAAGCCCATTTTCCACTTTACATCTTGGCTGTCCTTATTTGTTCATAATTTTCAATTTTCATATCTATTTGATCACTTGAAATGGATTGTCCCGTTGATAAAAAAAAAAACAAAAAATTCTACACCCACTTCTCTTTACCTATAATCGGCGAGGCGGGCACTATTCTGGGCATATGAGACGTTTAAGAAGAGAACTCTGAAACCACTAATGGTGAATGGTTTGCTAAGTTCAATAATGAAATCTTAGAGTCCACGTTTCTGTAGATCTTCAACGCATTAATCGTGAATGGTTTGCTAAATTCAAGAATGAAATCTAAGAGTCCACGCTTCTGTAGACCTTCAACTTCAATGAATGCCATCTTTGAATATTTTTGAAGGAAGACGGATGAAATAAAAAAAACACATTGGCCAAGATCGGATGTGCTTAGGTTAGCTTATATTTAAATGGCGGTTTGCCATCAGACTCAATTAGACGTTGCCTTCTAGTTCCTACCGTTGAACCATCCAAATCGTTCCTAAAAGCCCAACAACTTGCGAATGTTCACATCCGCTAAGAAATGAGAACCTAAAGTGGAACTCCTTCTGACTGCCAGAGTGGGACACTCACCGGAAGGTGTTCTATAGTCTCTTCTTCTTCGATTTCCTCACAGCTTCTGCAAAAGTAGTTACTGGCAACCTCCAGTCTGTCAGCAAGTTTTCTAATTAAACAGTGACCTGTCATGATGGACACAATGACTGAGACGTCTGTTCTAGCCGGTGACAGATAGGGTGTAATCCACACTCTCTGGAACATCGGACATACGACACCACTTTTAAACTTTCCTCTTCCAGAGACAATAACATATTGCCGAAATGCATTTTTAGTATGCAAGATTTCTTTTTAGTGGCAAGATTTCTGGCAAAAGTTATCGGCATACTGAAGGAAATGGTTTATTTTCTGAAATTTTTCTAAGGGCCAGGACATTATCCCTGTACCTGATCGACTTGGGATATCTGGAGAGCTATGAAACCCATTTATGCCTCAAGAAAGTGTGGAATTTGCCTTAAATTTGTTTGGTAAAGTTTCTTTTAATTCAATTTCTTAAGTTCCGTATAAAGTTCACTCCAATCACCAAGACAAATCAGATTTGTAAGCCAAAAATCTTATATAGTCTCAATATAAATCCATTCATAGGGTGAAAGTCGAAGAAGAATGGCGAG
The DNA here is from genome assembly GCF_963082655.1 of Stomoxys calcitrans. NCBI lineage: Eukaryota > Metazoa > Arthropoda > Insecta > Diptera > Muscidae > Stomoxys > Stomoxys calcitrans. The sequence continues at coordinate 8,529,328 of NC_081555.1, read as the reverse complement.
CGAGTCCGGATTTTTTGAGCAGCACGAAATTCCTGACAAAAATTTTTTCGGGGTTATTTTCGGTATTAAGAGATCACAACAAGCCGATTACGGGCTTAGGGCGGATTAAACTCCGCACCCTCTTCTTCCTACTCTACCCAAGTAGATTCATATCTATACCAAGGTCTTTGGTCCTAAGAGGAGTAAAATAATAAGAGGCTCCTTTCAAAATTTTACAGACATTTTCTTACACCCATTAGATTAGATTCGCTTTAAACAATTTTAGAAAAATTAAATTCAAATGTAATGATTGTCGTTTCCTTGAAATGCAATTCAAGAGCAGTAAAAATATGTTTCATCAAATTAAAAATTATATGTAAATGTTGTGAACGAGAATGGAGGAGAATGGCAGCACGAATCACCGATACCACCTTCATCAAAACTCAAACACTTTATTCGTACACTTTTTTCATGCCTTCTCACAACAAAGAAGCTGGCAAGCTCCAGAGGAACTGGGAGACACAAAAAAAATACACAACAAAAACAACAGCTCCAACGCCACTCGAAGGAAGGAGTCCAAGATGCAGAGGCGAAGGGCGTTAAGGAAAGACCCATGCCAGTGAAATTGCAAAGCCAAGGGTAAAGAGAGAAAATGAGAGAGCGGGAGCTCTGTTATAACCCCCCAAACAACAACAATGTTTGGTGAACAAAACCAAGCAAAAAAGAAAAAAAAAAACTGGGAAATATGGAAAAAACGAATTCAATGGAAAAAGAAGAGAAAAAATATGCAAAAAAATACAAACACAAAAAATTTGTTTTATATAAAAAATCATTCCTTCTCGTTTGTGCGCACACACATGGTGTGGCATAAAATATGATTGACAATCGATGGATGGATGGCTGAACGAACCAAAAGTCTGATGCTGGCTGCCGTCTGGTGACGACGACATGCCAGCAAATGAAATAAATACGGACGACGACAACGACAACAGAATGAATGAATGAAGTTTGTTTGCTTGGGAGTGGGGGAGGGGGAACCGAAACGAGTGATAGAATGTATGAAATATGAATGTTGTGTATGAGAATGGCCCCACAATAATCCCATCCCCATCATCATTGGCACAACAACAGCAGCAAAAACACATGGCAACAGTTGGAGAGGAAATTGAGGAGCTGATGATGCTGCCTCTGCTGCTTGACTTGACTTGACTGATGCCAAGGTGCACAATATTCGATAAGAGCACAGCATCAGCAGTTTGCGTCTCAGCAGCAGAACAGCATATTAGACATGACGAACGAGTCGTCTGTGAATGATTGGGTACCACCACCACCACCTCGGTAGGGAGAATAAAAAAACCTTAAACCGAAATAAGAGCACACGCAAAATTGAGGAAAAAAGCTTTGAGGGCTTATGGCTGTTGACGTTGTTGTTGCATTGGGTGGCATTGGGTAGTTGGGCATAAACGTTGCTGTACAACACTTGTGATTGATAGACGCCCGAATTGAATGTTGGGCTTGGTGGTGTGGAGCCAATGTGGTCGATAGCAGCTACCTCAGGGATATGATGGGTAGCATATAAAATAAAAAAAAAACACCATATGCTGTGAGCTTGTGTGTATTAGTGTGAGAGTATAGATTGAAAATCTATGTTCGAGAGCAAAGTACTACGTTGAGAACATGTGATTGGTTCTTGGCCATCACAGAGATGAAAAAAAAAATATAAAAAAACGAGGAAAAAAGTTTGTAAAAGGTTTTTTTATCACTCCCAACACCCAACTTTCAATGAGAAAGAGCGACAGAGGAAGAGAATTTTAGAGTAGGAAGAGGAATTCGTTTAACAAATGTCCGTTTTTTTTTTGCTATCAACCTACATGGCGATATGAGTTTGTGTGGATGTATGTATGTATGGTTGGTTGTATGGCTCCAGTGGTGGGAGTATTGCTTGCTTGGTTCAATGGATTCGGTTGTCTTGTTAGTTTTGAACTTTGTTACGATTTTATAGTGGGGAATTTAGTTTCACATGATTTTATGACACTAGTTTACAAAATGGGGCAGATCAAATGAAATAAAATAGAACAAAAGAAAATAAAATAAAATAAAATAAAACAATACAAAATAAAACAAAACAAAATAAAATAAAATAAAATAAAATAAAATAAAATAAAATAAGATAAAATAAATTAAAATAAAATAAAATAAAATAAAATAGAATAAATTAAAATAAAATAAAATAAAATAAAACAAAATAAAATAAAATAAAATAAAATAAAATAAATTAAAATAAATAAAATAAAATAAAATAAAATAAAATAAAATAAAATAGAATAAAATAAAATAAAATAAAATAAAATAAAATAAAATAAAATAAAATAAAATAAAATAAAATAAAATAAAATAAAATAAAATAAAATAAAATAAAGTAAAATAAAATAAAACATTAATAAAGTAAAATTATATAAAATAAAACATAATAATATAAAACATTTTATTTTTATTCATAAATTAAAATAAAATTATACAAAACAATACAAAATGAAAAAAATTAAATAAAATTAAATAACTACCTTCTATAAAATAAAATAAAACTAAACATGTAAAAAGTGTTAACTTTGAATACCCACCGCCATGGATATATTAATCATGCTAGTTTTAATAACTGCACTACCATATACATATTTATATCTAAATGGGGGCAGGTCGGGATCATATTTGATTCAGGTCCCTAAAACTCTTAGTCATAGTTTCAGAGAAATGAGACAATAAATGCACTTTTTATAGGATTAAGAAGGTAAAGTGGAAAATCGGTCAATATGGCAGCTATATTTGAATAAAGTCTGATCTGATGACGGTAAGCTTAATACATGTCACTGTGTCAAATTCCAGCGAAATCTTCGAAGAACTTAACTTGCGTGTTTCAAAAAAAAAAAAACGTATCGGTGCAAAATTTCAGCTTAATATCTGAATGTTTGAAGGATGTACCTTGATTACAACAGACGGACGGACAGACACACGGACATCGTTAGATCGCTTTAGAATTTTGCCACGATCCGAAACAAAGGGTGATATTTTAGCTATTCCCTCTTGGGCAACACTGGTTTAAACAGCCTACGCATGTTTCATGTGCGTGCGTGCTCTGTTTAGAAAGCTCATCGCGCGCTTCTTCCATTCCATAGATGAAACTCATTTTTGGCTCAATGTGTACGCAAATAAGCAGAATTGTCGATTTTGGAGTGATGATCAGCCAGAAGCATTGCAAGAGCTACCAATGCATCCAGAAAAAGCTACAGTTTGGTGCTAATTATGGTCTGGTTGCATCATTGGACCGTACCTCGTCAAAGATGATGCGAATCAAAGCTGTGAGCTCTACCGTGAGATGATATGCAACTTGCATGGCATGTGGTTTCAACAATACGGTGCCACATGCCACTCAAAACGCGTAACAATGGACTTTTTGAGAGGCGAGTTCGGTGAACATTTTATTTCAAGTCCGGAACCGGTCAATTGGCCGTCTAGATCGTGCGATTTAACGACTTTAGACTATTTTGGTGGGGCTATGTTAAAGCTCATGTTTATACAGACAAGTCCGTTTCAATTGACGCATTGGAAGACAACATTAAAGCATTTATTCGTGAGACACCGGCCAAGATGTTGGGAAGAGTTGCCCAAAATTGGATTAAGCTAACCATTTGAGACTCAGTTACGGTCAAAACTTGCAAAAAAATAATCTTCAAATTAAATCATATGGACCGTACTATCGATTCAAATAAAGATTTCATGAATTTTTCTGAAATTTATGTGTTTTTTTTTTTGAAAAACTGTCATACAGCTCTTAAAAAATCACCCTAAACTAAAAAATATATATAAAATAAAACCACATCAATATAAATACCTAATTTAATAAAAAAATAAGAGATTTCACAAAAATTGGAAAAAAATACATTATTTTTACAATTACGACTGTCTGAAATTTTAGTCTACCAATTTGATGAAATTGATAGTTCAAAAGCTGTCCTATTCCCCATAGCCTCATCGAAAACTCTGTTCACAGCTGCTACAATTTTGAAGTTTAGTGTAAAGCCGGCCCACCACAACATCAAGGAATATGCTGCTGATGCTGATAATGATGTTGCTGTGACGTTGGCGAGATGATGATATTGTTGTAGGTTGTCAACATACAAACCAGCTGCAACAACTACAACAACAAAAACGACCATGAATTTGTTACCTTCAATTCCCGGCGTTCCCCCACAAAAAAAAAACAATTCCTTAGCAGCAGGCTAGCCAGCCAGTCAGCCAGCCAACTAACTGCAATACAAGCAACCACAACAACAATAGGGAACATTGAGCCAGTCAGTATTTGGGCCCCCCTTGCGACTGCAAGCCCACATTTGGTGCTGAGATGATGGCTTGAATTATATCTAAAAAATACAACGACACGACCACGATAAATGCAACAACAACATCTATACGACAATGATGTTGATGATGATGACGATGACTATGAGAGCACCGAAGAGGAGCCCCAAGGAAAAGAAGAGGAAAATTGAAAATTAAAATAAAAAAAAAACAAAGCGAAAATGCAAAGTGAAATGAACTTTAGAAGCAGCAAACGACCCAACAGGCATGCGAGCGAGCAAGCCAGCTCCCCACAGTTACTCATTCAGGCAGTCAGTCAGTGAGCAAATGCCAGCCGAAGCAAGCAACAAAGTATTTAAGCAGAGAGATAACCAAACGAAGGGTATAAAATTAATACAACAAAGTAAGCGATTTGCAAAACAAAAACCAAATGCATAAAATCATTAATAAAAATAAAAAATTATATATAAAAAAACAAACAAGAAAACATTGGAATAAAACCCTCTCTGGCATTCGCTGCCCTTGCAAGCAAAAAAAAAAAACAATAAAAACCACAACGAAAGGGATTGCAAGACAAAAACACAGCTCAACAGCTCAGTCTTGCACACATATTTTCCCCCTCATTTAAGAACAAGTGTTTGATCAACGTATGTTTTCCCATCATCATCATCATCATCACAGGCAATAACAACAAATGCACACACACACACACACGCTTCCAATACTCGTACAACAGTGCAAACCACTTTGCCATTCATGACAAGCCAGCCAACCATTCGGCCAGCTGCATATCGGCACATACAACTCACATAACTGAGAGAGAAAGAGCGTCTGCACACCTTCACACATTGAATCAAACGACAGCCATGAATTTTCACCAATATTGCTTGCAACCGATTCATTGACACTTCTCCAGACCACTTTAATTTGCACTCTTTCTCCCTCACACACATGACCCTTTCACACACAAAGGTGCACACTCACTCACTTGTGCGCCTTAAGAAGCGATGGAAATAAGAGGGGAGCCAGCCAACACGACTTACTTGCCATCAAACAGACACTAGCAATGCCTATGCTTAAAAACCCCCAATTGGTTGTAACACCCCATCATGTTGCGTGTGTTTAACATCGAACATTGTTGCCTGATATGTTGGAAGGGAGAAGTTGTGATGTTTGTTTTGAATAAAAAATTCACTCAATTTTCTTTCATACCATTTGTTTGGATCTAAACAACTTTGTCATCGAAAAAGGGGAAATTTGAGTAGCAACATGTTCGATGATTACAAATGATGTGGAAGCAAGTCTTTACACCCAAAGAAAATTTCGTTTCATTTAGACCGTCTATGATGAAGAGTTTGAGATGTGAGAGTGAAATGTATTGGGTCTTGTGTGTTTCTGAATTAGGCTGGTGTGGTAGATCGGTAGTTTACAAAATTTTTCCTTTCCATTAAGGCAAACTTCTCACTTATCAATGAGATGAAAACCACCGCTGACAAATTTTCCAGATATTTTCGCCAGGATGTGCACCTAGTCGTTTAGCGTCTTAGGCGCACACACTATAATCTGCGCTACGGTGGCCTCGGTATTAAGTTGGCGACTTTTAATTTATTTGAGAAGAAGAATTTTGTTTTATTTTGTTAAACAGTTTGAAATTTTGTGTAATAGCCGAAACATTTTTAATATCTTTTTGCAGGAAACAAAGTCAGCGATAAGAATTTTATTTCCACTAGTACAGGTAAATTTTTTTTTTTACAGTATCTAACATTTAGCGAAAAACACGTATGTGCTGCAAAAATAAGTGTAAGCGAAGAAAAGATTATTATTGCGAGCAAGTAAGAAGGAGATCAGTATGGCTTTCGACAGCATAACGGGCGCACTTGTGCAGAATAGGTGCAGCAAGTGACGGCTTGAGTAGGGCATGTGTTGGATATATTGAGATGTTAGAATAGAGGACGATTTGGGATTTTATCAGCAGCACAAATTCTTTACATAGATTTTTGGCATAACTTTTCCGTACATTTTCCGCCGACTCAATGTAATGGACCTCTATTTTTTGCAGAGTTCGAAGGGAATGCCGCAGAGTGATTTGACTGAGTAGAGAATTTGTACTCGGCTGAATACCTCAGAAATTTCGCCAGCATTAATGAGGAGATAATCACCACTACATATGTTTTTTTGATATTCTTATGATTCGTTCGCTGTCAAAGGCCGACATCATAATCATCATTTTGTTGCCAGGTGGTCTTCTAACTCGGTCTAATGACTGCTAAATGTTTAGAACGTCCTGTCTTATAGTCATATATCCTAAGTCTGTAGGTCTAATGATGCTTTACCAGAAATTGCAAGAATGGTGGGTTTAGAAAGGCCCCATTCTGTACTGAATGCTGCTCGAGTGGACTGTTTCAAGTTGCAAGAATGGTGGGTTTAGAAAGGCGCCATTCTGTAATGAAAGCTGCTCGAGTGGACTGTTTCAAGTTTCTTTCCATTATAAGCTTGCATTGGTGGATAGAGTTCATCGGATTTTCTATAAAGTATTGGCATTTGTCCACTCGATTGGACAATTCCAAACGTTTACAAAAATGTTGATCTAACCAAACAGGGTGCAGTGATTGGTTTCGTCACTTTCCAGAAGGCAATAAAAAACGTTGGCGCGAATATAAAGAAAACCTCATGAAAGTTCTTGACGAAGTTCAAGATCTGCCAGAAAGATATGAAAAATTGGACAAGATTTTGGATGTTTGTTACAATTTTTATGGCCACCACCATTGGTAGAGAGATAAATTTGTCATTCTGCTTATAACACATAAAAACATTTATCTAAGACCCCATACAAAAAAAAGTATCATCCCCATGATCAGTCCGTCTGTCTGATGAAAGCACACTAACATTCGAACAACTTAAGCTATCAATTTAAAATTTTGCAAATTTTGCCATATTATGGTATGCCTTCTACATATGTATGTATACATAAAATCCGATTTTACATGAAGTACTCGTAATTCTTACCCGAATCGCCTGAATCTTTTAAACTGTGCTATAATGCCTTCATATATTTCTTTGTTGAAATGGTACCTACCTATGAAATGAAATCTTCGAAAGAACTTGAAAAATTAATTCATGATGAAGGGAATATAAAATTCGACAAACTTTATGCATTTCTTACTTGTTGTTCTTTTGATATTTTTTACGAAATTTTTTGTTAAAAAACATTAAGCGGGATATCTACTTCAAATAATCATGACATAAAAAATTAAGTAGTTCAATATTACCCTAATGCAAAACTTATTTCTAATCTAAATACGGTATATCCATAAAACTACAACAGCAAAAAATTCCCAAGTCTCTTCCATCATCACTAGTTCCCCTGCTCATGTTGTTTGATTATTGTGTGAAAACCACTCTCTCATACTCTTAGTGCGAAAAGGTTGGTTGGTTCTCTTTTCGAAATGTCGCATACGAAAGCTTTTTTAGCATTCACATCTCAAATAGATAGATGGGGGCAGACAAAATAGAAATAATACCATGAAATGGAAGCATAATCGTACAAAAAAACAGCAAGCAAATGGCTATGTGCTCAATTATCAATAAAAACAAAAACAACCACAATATCAACAAATATGCCAATAGCTATAAGCCAACACAGCAAGAGAGTAAAAAAAGAGTATAAATCCCATACGCATATCTCAAAAATACACAAAACACAAAAAAAAAGAATATTGAACTGTATGGATACAACAACAATAAAGAAGCAAAAACAATAATATAAAAAAATATTTGAGGCAATAGCAGCAATGTGTGGTCGCCGCCGCCACATCGTCAAACGAAAGCCAATACATACAATACCAATAACTACAACAATAATAGCAACAACAAAAAAAAAACACAATTTCGGTTGCTTAAGCTCCGCCCCATTCGATTGGCGACCCAAACGATGGCTATAGGTGTAAGAGTGAGTAAGTGTAAGAGTGAGTGCGTATGTGTGTGGTTTCTGCTTGCTTGAATTGGAAAGAAGAGCGTATTTTAGTTATACCATATAGGCGACGAGTGTGTGTCTGACACTATACATGAGCTATTGAACGAAAAGCAATAACAGCAAAACAACAGCAACAACAAAAGCAATAAGACGACAATGATGATTATGGTCACACACAGCACCATAAAAACACAACACACCGGTCGCATGTTAGTTGTTGTTGGTCTCAGGGAATAGCAGTAGTAGTAAAGAGGCAAGAGGAAGTAGGAAACAACGGCAAAAAAAATCTTCAAACGTCGTTGATGGGTTGATTGTGGGATTGTGTGGTTGTGGTGGAGGCTATGATAAAGGCAGCACATACATACTCGCATATGTTTAAGCTGGCTGAGGAGAAAAGTGTTTGAAGGTGTTTGTCTCAGGTTTGATTAGTTCGTTGGGGTTTTTTGTGGGTTATTTCTTGGCGATTTTTTTGTGTTTGCTCGCTTTGCTTTGAGAATATGTGTAGTTTTACTCTCCATACATAGCCAAAGCACTGAAGCAATCATAATAAAGATGATGATGATGATGATGATAATTATCATAATCTTGGTTTTGTTGTTTAGTGTGTTGTAAAAAAGGGGTTTGACAATGCTTTAAGAAAGAAGTCATGGTAACTAATACAACTTTCAGATTCAACTATGATTCGTTGAAAAAATTGTCGTCGGTCCACCACTACATTAAAATTGTCACATATGCCACAGTTACATTCGAAATCATTAGCGCGTAGTAGACACATAACGTGGTAAAACGGCCCATACTTAATGTGTCTAAGATTTGGTTTTTATATCTACCATCATATGATCGGAGATTAATCTAGTCATTTCGTTTGTAACACTTCAAAATATTGATCTGCGATCCATTAAGTATATATATTCTTCATTATCAAGTTGTATAAGCCGATCTAGCCATGTCCTTCCGTCCGTCCTTTTGTTGAAATCACGATAGTGGTTGAACGATTAAGAATATCTACTTGAAATTTTCTTCAGATACTTTTTACTGACGTGGGTCGTTGGGAATTACAAATGGGCCATATCGGTTCAGATAGCCCCGTGGTCCTTCGACTTGATTTCTTGAGTTCCTAGAAGCTTTAATTATTGCCCGATTTGGTTGCAATTTGGTACGTGGGATAGATTTATACCTTACAACCAGCACACCAAACCCTGCCCGCATAGGCCCAAAAACACATATCGCCCCCACATAAGCCGATCTTCAGATTTGCCTTTTTGAGCCCTAATGAGCCCGAATTTTTATTCCATTTGGATGAAATTTCTTATACCCCACACCAAAACCATTTTAGAACGGTCGATAAGGAGACATAGAGCCTACATAAACTGATCCCGAGTTTGAGTTCTTGAATCAATTTTTATCCGATTAAGATGAAATTTGGTACGTGGAGCAATCACCACGTAATTATCGCCCCGCACAAATCAAACACCCCATAAAACTTCTTGAGGCTCTAAAAGAGTCAATGGATTTGATTTTTTAAGCTAATCCAGATATAAATTAAGTAAAAAAGCGTAAATAATTATTACATACTTTGGTGTGGGCCAACCAAGATACGGCCCGGCCAAACTAACAACGTTTTTAACTCTTTTTCTCACGATAACTCTCATTTGCACTTATTTTTGCGTCTGACTGTAATGTTGCGCTGCATGTGATGCAATGCCACATTTCTGGTTCTACAAACGATTCTTGAAGACATGGTCTTTGTTGCCGGAAATATGGGTTTCGAAAGCTTTCTCAAGGTCTATCTTGCATTGGATAGTAAGAGTATTCTTGCTGAAGGCAAGTAGTTAGTTTGTTATTTTCTGACCGATGCCAGTCAGAGAGTTATCGTGATAAGACATGTATAGATCCCACCTTAACCTCGCTTACAATATTTTACTGTTTATAAGATTCATTAGGAATGGTTTTGGGGCGCCGAACCTTGTAGCCGAGTTGGTAACGTGCTTGGATTACCAGTGCAGGGGTCATGGGTTCGATTTAGCCAGAAGTCTTGATCTGTCGCTACTGTGGTATCTCAATGGACTTCAAATTGTCTAAGTGAGTCTGTAAAGGACTGCCACTCTTACCTAACCTAACCTAGGACTAGTTTGTGTCAGCGTACTCAAGCTAGCGTTGTGTCAGGAGTTTGGTATTTTATCAGAGGTTCTGTACATTAAACCATATAATTCGATCTCACCGCCCCTGAATTCAAGAATCCTTAGGTTTTGGTATGCAAGATTCTTTGTCAGGATTTTGATTGAGGTAACTCGTATGGCATATACTTGGGACGGAAAGGTAGTACATTCATCAGAATGTTTCTATATTCGGCATTGATTTCAATCGTGTAGACCTTAACGTGTTTGTGATCCATAGGCATGTCGGAGCCAATCTTCAAATTGAACAGACCTAGGTATTTCATCTCCAATTTCGCAGCTTTGTATCTATAGGAATATATTATTAAGTTAAGATAAATGATAATTATCAGTTCCATCTTCATCAGGTTCGTCCACAGCCCGAACCCTAGAAAAGGTAAACTGAGAGAAAAGTAGAGAATACTCAAAAATGTCGCCAGTGTTAGAAAAGGGATAACTAGCTACGAACATTTTAAATGTTTTTGGCGAAAATCTCGTTAGATTCGATTAGCGAATATACTAGAAACACTGTGAAATTCGTTTAAGACATTTTATAGTTAGGAAGGGTACCATTGTACATAACGTGAGAGCAAGACAATATTTTTATGAAATTTACTGTATTTTGCTGGTCTATTTCAGTGGCAGTAAATGGAGATAAGACAAAGTGGATGATATCAACTTCCACAAAGCGCTGTAATCAGATAAAGAAAATGGAGAAAGTAGGAAACTACAACTTTGAGATAGTCAGCAACTTTATCTACCTCAGCACCGCCGTAACCGAAACAAACAACACCAGTTTTGAATTAAAACGAAGGATAATATTGACTAAAAGATGCTATTTTGGAATGAACAAGCAGATGAGGATCAAAACCACCTCTCGACAGACAAAAATTGAGCTATACAAGACACTGACACTACCCGTGCTGTTATATGGCTCCGAAGCACTTGCGAAAGCAGTTAAGGTAGTACTAGGAGTGTTAAAGAGAAAAATCTTTTGAAAAATATATGGAACAGTTTGCGTTAATGGAGAATATAGGCGTCGTATAAACCACGAGCTGTATGACAACTATAGCATAGTTAAACGCATCAAAATACAACGTTTCCATTGGCTAGGTCATGTTGTTAGAATGGATGAAGAAGCTCCAGCAAAGAAATCTTTTGAAGGCGACCATAAAAGAAAATGCAAAAGGGGAAGACCGAAACTCCGATGGAGTGACCGAGTGGAGAGCGACATATTAAAACTGGGTATCAGGAATTGGAGAAGAAGCGCAGAAGATCGAGGAGATTGGGCATCTGTTCAATATTCGGCTAGAGGAATAGGTTTTCTATAATAACCGATTAAAGTAAAATAATGTCAGTGGAGTTTTCTTTGCTGTAAGGTGTTGCCTTTAAGGCTGTTCCCATAGAATTTCAATATCAAGATTATCTACTTCTTCAAAATTTGAACTTGTCATGAATTTTATGTCAAGCTGTCCGTTTGAATCATACGTCAAGTAGTTAAGGGGAGAGGGGAGACTTTGTTGGAAACTGCCAATTTAACTGGAAACTTTTGATTGCCCAATGATATCTGGTAATAACCTATAACTATTAACTTCAGTATAGGGATCTCACGATGGGACAAAAAGTCGACTTTTAGACTTTTATCAAAGTCGACTTTTAGAATTTATCAAAAAGTAGACGTTCCAACTTTTTGTCAACAATTTTAAAAATTTTCTAATTAAGATACTTCTATTTCCTACAAGTTTTTGTAATCTTTTTCCATCAAGGTTTAATAATTTCTTTGTATTTTCATAAGGGGAGGTATTAAGAAAATTTTTAAATGCAAAATTGGCGCATTTTTATATCAAACCACCCGCTATCTTAAAGCCAATATGGCTTTTATTTTTTACTTAATTTTTAAAGTTTCTAAATTTCCGCTTATTTTTCTCCTTTTTTGTATATGAGTAACAAACTTTCGTTCTCTATCACTTTCTCTATAAAACCCAAAAAGGAACACAAAAATATCTCTATTCTATTCGATTTTATGTATCAGGCATTATCATAGACCATTTTTCAAAAATGTAGATTGTGTTGTTGTCGTCACCATCAAACATGAGAAAATACTGCTAACCCCAAATCGGAGACTATCTATTCTAAATTCTGTCTAGCTACTATAAAATATTTGTCCATTCTTCCATGGATTATACTTTCGCCACGCCGAGAAAAAGTTGCTTACAAAATTTTAGACAAATTGGACCAAAAATGTGGGTTTCAGAGAAAAAATTCCGAAAATTGGGCGTACGTTGATATGGGATCTACACCTAAAGTTGGACCGATATGGACCATATTCGATATATTCGCAATTTAGAGGCTTAAGATGTTCAATCTGGAGATCGATCTATATAGTAACTACATCAAAATATGGACTGGGATGATTATATTACTTTATTGACCATTATAGAAAATTTATTCCTAGCCGAACGTAGAATAGATGCCCAAGCGCATCGATCCTCTGCGCTTCTTTTCCAATTTCTGACAACCAGTTTTGAGATGTCTTTTCGTCTTCTCCTTTTCGACTATCCTACTTCAAAATCGATTATTGAAAGTCGACTTCGACTTTTCGACTTTTTTATGCAAAAAGTCGACTAATCAATAAGTCGAAAGTCAACTTTGGGATCCCTATTTCATTTGCTTAAACATTGCAGAAGAATATTTTGATCTTTATTTTTTATAATTCCCTTGAAAATATTACTCTTTAATGAGTATCTCTCATGAATAAGTCTAACAATTCTCACATATAAAATGTTGTTAGTTTATCTCTAACCTGAATCATTGTACTCCTAGGTTTTCTCTTTACTCTATATTTTTGCTTTCTTTGCGCTGCTCATCATCATAATTGCCTTACTCTGTCAAGTGTAAACGTTCTCAATACTTGGTTGGTGAAGGGCTTATGGCCATGCTCGGCTACCTAAGATAAATATGGACTTTAGGAAAAAGGTGCAAAAAGAGTGAGTGAACCACAACTAAATATACAGCCAGACATACTTCCATAGCCATTTGTTACAGTGGGTATGTATGTGAGAGTACAAACACTCGGTAACATTAAATAAGCAGCTCAAGATAATTATTGTGTGGATTAATAATGAGTTATTAGTTCATCTATTATGTATTCCTCATATTGCGGTAGAATGTATGTGTAAAGAAACTCACTCAGTAGCAGCCAGCAAGTTATCAACACAGTTTTACCCATACTCATACACATTCTAGGTCGGGTAGCCGCTATTCATTGCAAAGCAATGTATACAACTCCTCACACTATCGTCTTCTTATTAAAACGCGTTGAATGTCGTTATTATTATTTGTCCCACTTGGCCAGTTGCTCAGACGTTACGCATTTGACAGTGGTGGTAGTGGGAGTGATTGGGTTATGAATTGTTAAGGTGTGTAATGTGTGGGGTGATAGAAGGTGGCATGGCGAAGAGAATAATGGGTAATGAAAGGTATAAAGTTAAAGCAGCAAATGTTAATGCCATCTCAGTTAGTGAGGTAGTTGTGAGGTTTGGAGGACAGTTGGAGAGGGTGAAGTGATGTTATAAGATTATATCCAGCTTGGATAAATGATAACTTTTTAAGCAGAAAAATTTCGAAAAAGGAATAGGTGCCAATAAAAGAACTGAGAGCTATAGTTGTCAAATTTTACTGTTCACACAGTTTGTTTTGAAGTTTTCAGAGCCAACATCGAATTAGAAATAGCGTATGTTTCGGCCGAAATGTGTAGCGGAGTCATCGAAAATTGGGTCCAACGTATTGACAGATGCAAACGGATGCCGCGGTGACCATTTGAACGAAGTTGAGTTTGATTGTACTTTAGCAGATAATTAAGTTTTTGAAATATCTCAAAAGGTTAGCGTTTTATTTAAAAAAACAGTTTTCAAGTCCTAATTGGAAATCTCGATATTTATTATTATAATTCTATTAGTTTTGTCGTTGGTCGAGGGGAGATTTGAATTAATGATGTCATGTTTGGTAGTCTTTCACGCATCCTCTAGCCTACCGACCTCATTTTCTTAATGATGATACAGGGCAATAAGCATTACTGTACAGTTAAAAGTTTCTCAATTAAATTAAAATAAAAAAGTGTAGAAACCATTTTTAAAAAAAAAATATTTTCTAGAAATACATTTTTTTTAGACGAATTTTTAATTAAGTTACAGAAAAAAACAAAATAAATTTAGCAGGCCTGGGGACTCGAACCTTGGTTTCCGAATTCTTTAGTGGCATGTAAAGATTTTATATGCAGTACTAACTGCCGGAAGGATAGTTAGCACAACTACCGGTAAGGGTTGGTAAAACTCCGGTAAGGCAGTTAGCTCAACTACCGGTAGGGTAATAAGCAAAACTACCGTAAGGGTGTTTTGCTAACTCTTTGGTGGTACTGCAGAAAATAAAACGTTGTTGATACAATTTGCAGAAGCAAAATTAATTAATTTTTTATGAAAATGATTGATGGAACTGATATATCGCTAAGTAGCATCTTCTTTTAACCCTATTTATTGTATCGTGGTTAAGATAGCTACTGAACTATGAAAATAACCAAACTGTAGTTCAAATAATTGAAATTGTGTTGACATATTATCTTTTTGTTCTTATAATCGAATTCCAACCAATGGTCTCTCCGGATGTGGGAAAATTTGTTAAAATTTTTATGGTATATAAAAAACATTTTCGATATTTTTTCCTTAAAAAAATTATCAAAATTCTTAAAAAAATTGTGCCTAATTTTTTTAAAAAATTATTACAAATTTTTTGAAGAAAAAAAAATTTATGGAATATAAAAAAAATTTTGATATTTTTTTCTTGAAAAAATTAACGTAATTCTTAAAAAAAAATTGTGGCTAATTTTTTTTTAAATTGTTACGAATTTAAAAAAAAAATAAAACATTAAAAATGTATGGAAAATTTAAAAAAAAATTATGAAAGATTTTTGAAAAAAAAAATAATTCTTTTCTTATTTTTATAGAAATGAAAAAAATGATTGTGACATTAAAAAAATGGTGGCTAATCAGTGAGTGTTTTTTTTTATTAAAAACCCAAATTGAACAACACATTTGTGACAAAGTTAAATAACAAATTTTATGACAACGATTTTTTAATAAAAGGTGAGTGTGCAATGTTTTTAAAGAAAAAAAAAATCTACCGAAATTTTCTTTTATGAAAACATTTTATGACCAATTTTGTAACGAAAAAATATTTGCACAAAATCATGTTGGGGTTTATCTCCTTAAATTATTTTCTCCAAAATTTTTTGTTACAGCCCGACAATATACGATTGTATGAATTATTTCAAGACCAAATAAATTAAGCGCAAAACTAAATGACAATGAAATTTAAAGAAAAATTGTGACAAATTTTATAGAAAAAATTTTGACAAATATTTATAGAAAAATTTGTGTTGTAATAAATCACAAAACAAGTAAAAAGGTGTTAAGTTCGGCCGGGCCGAACTTTGGATACCCACCACCTCGGGTATATATGTAAACCACCTTTCATCAAAATCTGGCGAAAATTGAATACCTTATTTCCCATAGCAGTTATATCGAAATATGATCCGGTTTGGACCAAATACTAATAAGTACAAGTCACTGTTCTGTTGTGTATAACAAAATATTGGTAGTAGCTATATCTAAAAATAAACTGATCTGAACCATATACAACATGGATATCGAAAAGTTTAACATAAGTCAATGTGTTAAATTTCAGTTGAATCGGATTATAAATGCGCCTTTTTTGGGGCCAAGAATTTAAATCGAGATATCGATCTATATGGCAGCTATATGCAAACCTTGATCGATCTAGACAAAATTGCAGAAATATGTGGAGGGACTTAACATAAATCTCTGTCCAAAATTGCGGCGATATCGGACAATAAATGCGCCTTTTATGGCCCCAAAACTTAAAAACAAGAGATCGGTCTATATGGCAGCTATATTCAAATCTGGACCGATCTGTGCTATAATGCAGAAATATGTCAAGGGGCTTAACTTAACTCACTGTTACAAATTTCGGTGACATCGGACAATAAATGCGCCTTTTATGGCCCCAAAACCTAAAAACGAGAGATCGGTCTATATGGCAGCTATATTCAAATCTGGACCGATCTGTGCTATAATGCAGAAATATGTCAAGGGGCTTAACATTACTCACTGTTCCAAATTTCGGTGACATCGGACAATAAATGCGCCTTTTATGGGCCTAGGACCCTAAATCGGAGGATCGTTCTATATGGCAGCTATATCCAAATCTGGACCGATCTAAGCCAAATTGACGAAGGACGCCGAAGGACCTAAGACAACTCACTCACTATCCAAATCTGGACCGATCTGTGCCATAATGCAGATAAATGACAAGAGGCTTAACTTTACTCACTGTTCCAAATTTCGGCGACATCGGACAATAAATGCGCCTTTTATGGTCCTAAGACCCTAAATCGGACGATCGTTCTATATGGCAGCTATACCCAAAACTGGACCGATCTGAGCCAAATTGATAAAGGATGTCGAAGGACCTAAGACAACTCACTGTCCCAAATTTCAGCAAAATCGAATAATAAATGTGGCTTTTATGGGCCTTAGACCCTAAATCGGAGGATCGGTCTATATGGCAGCTATATCCAAAACTGGACCGATCTGGGTCAAATTGACGAAGAATGTCGAAGGGCCTAACACAACTCACTGTCCCAAATTTCGGCAACATCGGACAACAAATGCGCCTTTCATGGCCCAAAAACCTAAAACCGAGAGATCGGTCTATATGGCAGCTATATCCAAATCTGAATAGATCTGTGCCATAATGCAGAAGTATGTCAAAAGGCTTAACATTACTCACTGTTCCAAATTTCAGCAAAATCGGATGGGCCTTAGACCCTAAATCGGAGGATCGGTCTATATGGCAGCTATATCCAAAACTGGACCGATCTAAGCCAAATTGACGAATGACATCGAAGGACCTAACACAACTAACTGTCCCAAATTTCAGCAAAAGCGGATAACAAATGTGGCTTTTATGGGCCTAAGACCCTAAATCGAAGGATCGGTCTATATGTCAGCTATATCCAAAACTGGACCGATCTGGGCCAAATTCACGAAGAATGTCGAAGGGCCTAACCCAACTCATTGTCCCAAATTTCAGCAAAACCGGATATTAAATGTGGCCTAAGACCCAAGACGGATCGGTCTATACAGGGGACGGACATGTCTAGATCGTTTTAGATTTTTACGCTGATCAAGAATATATATACTTTATAGTGTCGGAAATGGATATTTCGATGTGTTGCAAACGGAATGACAAAATGAATATACCCCCATCCTTCGATGGTGGGTATAAAAATGTAAGGTCCCTAAAAAGGATTTCTTCAAAAAAAAAAAAATTGCCTTCAATCTTATAAATCTTTCTTTCTACCTTCCCTTCAAAAAGAGATCTAAAGGATTTTTTTTGCCATATCATAGCAGCCTTTCCCATATTTATGATCAAATTCAATTACAATACATGCTGTCATCGATTAATCACCACTTATCTAACGCTTAACAATTATCATTACTCAATTACAAAACAATAGAGGGCCACTTAAACGGTGATTTTACCCGTTTATAACTCCATACAACCGACAGACAAAGGAAACACAATATTTTTGCAATAAAATCAGCAACTGAATAAAACAACAACAACAAAAAAAGGGGGCAAAATCTATTTAAGAATGTTAACAAAACCCTGATTGATTTCATTTCGATGCTTGCTCAATAGAGGATGTGGACTTTGATATCGAGTGAAAATGATTCAATGAGCCTTTAGGGATTTTTGAGGTAAGTTTTTGGCGCAACCCTTTTCTGCCTTTTTGTTTTGGTTTGCCAAAATCTTCATTTAATCCTTTTTTTCGCACACTACTGAAAGCAACCTTTGACCCCTTTGCCAAAACTCCTGCTGTTTGTTTTATGGCAGTTTATTTTTGGTGCGGTGTTGTTGGAAAAACCACCCGAAATCAATAGGGTATCAATTACGCTGTAACGCCAGGAAAATTCTCGCTTACAAGTTGAAGTGTAATTATCGAGCCCAACAATGGGAAATGGCAAACAAA
Organism: Stomoxys calcitrans; assembly: GCF_963082655.1. Lineage (NCBI taxonomy): Eukaryota > Metazoa > Arthropoda > Insecta > Diptera > Muscidae > Stomoxys > Stomoxys calcitrans. The sequence continues at coordinate 8,510,754 of NC_081555.1, read as the reverse complement.
CACCCAAGCAGACAAGGGAAAGTGGTGATGGTGGCGGCTTTGTAGTGGTTGCAGAAAACGGCACCAACAAGGGCCAGGACAATGAGGTAGCAAAGGGATTTGCAATTGTTTCTGTGTTTTTGTTTTTTTGAATTTACCAATTTGCCACTTTCCCTTTTGTTAGGACTGCAGCCAGAGACAGAGATCCTCAATGACGGTGACGGTGACTCGGTGCTCTTCATGGTGCTTGGTGTTTGTTGTTGCAGGATTTTCGCAAACGTTTAATATTTTCCGGTTCCGGTTGCTTTGGTCGAGTGTGCGTGTGAATTGTTTGCCAATGCCAAGCCATTGTTTGTTGTAATTTCAAATGTAAAGCACTGCTAAGTACATATACTTTGCGCAACAACTTTTTCCTTTGCAACACAACAACAAACATTGACTTTGCACACCAATACCCTTCCTCCCATAGTATGGCATAGCATAGCAAAGGCTAGGGTAAGCGTTTTTTTTTTGTATTTGAAGTCCTTTGGCCAAAGGAGTGTTTTGTTGTTAGCAGCAGCAACAAAATTTGTGCGCAATGATTTCCTAAGCGTTTGTTGCAATTTTTGGTTTTTGTTATGCAAGTGCAAGGACTGATTCTATGGTGGCATGCCTTAGTAAGTGAGTTCGTGTGTGTGTGTGTGTGTGTTTGAGAGTTTTAATAGTCAAGCCATCCTTGGTTTGGTACGTCTAGTCATTGAGTCCTTCTCCCACTCTGTGGCTATGGTGTTGAGTTGTGATGTTTAGCTGTTGCCCATAGCTTGTTGCATTTTTTTTCTCCCCCCACCCCCTCTCTCTCTTAACCTTGTTAGAGGCCTGCATGGTAGGAAGGGGGTGAGCTGTTTTGCCCTCATTGTTGGACAAACTCTTGGTGCTTCTTTCGCTAGTTGCAGTTTATTTGCTTGTTGCATTGTTTTACGTTGGCTCGTTGTTGTTGTAATTGCGGTTGTTGTAGCTGTTTAAAGTGCATTAAACGTTGTGTTTTGGTTTTTTTTTTTTTTTGAGTGGAGTGGAGGTATAAGTGTATCTAAGGACCAGTTGCAAGATATGTTCAAATAAAATAAATTGTTGTGTGTGTGGTAAAGGAAATGGAGGGATTCCACAGTTGAAATACGGTGAAAAATGCACAATTTATGAACCAATAGAAGTTATAACGAAATATTGTCCAATCTGAACTAGGAACGGACGTCAAGGCGTCTAACACAACCAAATTGCAGAAAAATCGGGAATATGCCATTTATGGGTGATACACCTTCAATTAGGATATCGTTCTATTGGGTTGCCCAAAAAGTAATTGCGGATTTTTCATATAGTCGGCGTTGACAAATTTTTTCACAGCTTGTGACTTTGTAATTGCATTCTTTCTTCCGTCAGTTATCAGCTGTTACTTTTAGCTTGCTTTAGAAAAAAAGTGTAAAAAAATTATATTTGATTAAAGTTCATTCTAAGTTTTATTAAAAATGCATTTACTTTCTTTTAAAAAAATCCGCAATTACTTTTTGGCCAATATATAGGGGCTATATGCAAATATGGTCCGATCTGAACAACACTCGTCGAAACAACAACGTCGAAAGGCCTATTACAGCTTACTGTTCTAAATTTCAGCGCAATCGGGTAATAAAAAAGCCTTTTATAGGTCCAAAACCTTGAATCGGGAGATCGCGTCATTGGTCGACTATATAGAGATATGGTCCATATCTCCACTTTCGAACTTAAAATAAGCAAAAGCGGGCTAAGTTCGTCCGGGCCGAATCTTGGGAACCCACCACCATGGATTCTGATAAAAATTTATTCATAATAAATCTAGTTGAAGGGGATTATTTTGTTCTACATACCAAACTTCTGTCAAACCAGCAAAAATTATAGTTTCTAGGAAACGAACCGAAGGATGATCGAGAGACCGTTTTACATGGCAGACCGTTTTACATGGGAGCTGAAGGGGATTATCTTTTTCTACATACCAAACTTCTGTCAAACCAACAAAAATGAAGCTTCTGGGAACCGAACAATCGAGAGAGCGTTTTACATGGGAGCTATATTAGGTTATAGACTGATTTGGACCGTATTTGACACAGTTATTGGAAGTCGTAACAGAACACCGCATGCAAAATTTCAGCCAAATCGGACAAAAATTGCGGCTTCCAAGGACTCAAGCGTCAAATCGGGAGATGGGTTTAAATGGGAGCTATATAAGGTTCTCGCCCGATTTGGACCGCTCTTGGCACAGTTGTTGGAAATCGTAACAAAACACCGCATGTAAAATTTCAACCAAATCGGACAAAAATTGCGGCTTCCAAGGACCCAAGAAGTCAAATCGGGAGACCATTTTACATGGGAGCTATGGGAGCCACTCTGGACCGTGTTTAACGTCAAATCAGGAGATGGGTTTAAATGGGAGCTAAAACACCGCAATTGCAAAATTTCAGCCAAATCGGACAAAAATTGCGGCTTTCAGGGACTCAAGAAGTCAAATCAGGAGATCGGTTTATATGGGAGCTATATCCACATCTGAACCGTTATGGCCCATTTGCATTCCCCTACGACCTATATCAATATTAAGTATCTGTGCAAAATTTCAAGCGGCTAGCTTTACGTATTTGACCGCTATTGTGATTTCGATAGACGTACGGACGGACGGACTTGGCTAGATCGACTCAGAACGTCGAGAGGATCAAGAGAATATATACTTTATGGGGTCTTAGATGAATATTTCGAGGTGTTACAAACGGAACGGACTAGATTAGTATACCCCTATCTTATGGTCTTGGGTATAGAAAAATAATTAGTGCAAAGTTTCTGGTTATCATCTCTATTATTGATAGGCTGTAGCGTGTTTCCACAAAAAAAGAGACATACAAATGGACGGGCATAGCCTTTCACGATTCGATCTACATATTGGGTGATTTTTTTGGATCGAAGCGGCCCTAAACAGTGCAACTGAAAATTGGATGTAATTTCCGTACTCTACTCCCAAATATCTTTCGTTTGAATCCCATATTGTTATTATTGGTCGACATGACCGCTTGGATGGGGCGTTCCCCCCCCCCCCCCCCTCTTGCCTGTAGCGTGATTTACACAAAAAAGAGACATATTGGGGGATTTTTTTTGGATCGAAGCGGTCCTAAACAGTTCCACTGAAAATTGGATGTCATTTCCGTACTCTACTCCCAAATATCTTTCGTTTGAATCCCATATTGTTATTATTGGTATACATGTCCGCTTGGGTAGGGCGTTCCCCCCTCTTGCCTGTAGCGTGATTTCCACAAAAGAGAGACAGACAGATGGACGGGCATAGCCTTTTACGATTCGGTCTACATATTGGGGGATTTTTTTTTGGATCGAAGAGGCCCTAGACAGTTCAACTCAAAATTTAATGTCATTTCCGTACTCTACTCCCAAATATCTTTCGTTTGAATCCCATATTGTTATTATTGGACGACATGCCCGCTTGGGTGGGGCGTCCCCCTACTCCCTCTTGCTTGCATAATTATTTCAAAAGTAACTTTAAAAATCTATGAAATTCTCAAGAAAATCGGTTTAGCCGTATTTGGGTCTATGCGGACAATGATTATTACAAAAAAAACCAAAGTTCATTAGGAAAATTAGTGTTTAAAAAATTTGTTTGATTCAATATTCTTATCGAAAAATCAGCAAGATTGTGGAAGGAGTACAGTAAGCATATGCGCAAATACTAGCTGTACTAGAGTGAGGACAAAAATTTTCTGTATGCCTGTTTGCATGTAGTTTCACAGCATACGCATATCGTACCCCATATTTAAGAATTATAGTGTCATGTTCGACGGGTTGAATTCACTTGGGGTTGACTTTCTATCCGGAGCTTATGGATCCATCTATGCTCTTTATCTACTTAACCTTAAAAGGGATCCACTATTGCCGCATATTGGCATCTATATCCTAATACAGACCATATACCTAGCACGGGAGAACTATGAGCACCACACAGGATAGAACTTTGACCTCCGATCTGTGTTGTGTTTATTGATATCACGAGAAGCTTAGCTGCGAGCTACCTGGCGCGTCCACAGGTTGTGGCTAGTGGAATGCTCTATAAGGAGTAGCAGCAATTGCAGTTGCGGACAATCAGCGGTATCGAGCGGAGAGTCTTAGTGATAGGCCGGGCGGCACCGGCTCGATATGACAAGGCGAGTAATTGGCGCCTTTAAATAACCAATGGCCATCATGTTCCCGCGGCGATCGGTCCATTAGACCGGAACGAGATTGCATCATTTGGGTGCCGGGCCATAACGAAGTAAAGAGGAATGAAAGAGCAGGCGATTTGCCGGTGAAGGCCAGAGGACTGGTGTCAATAAACTTGGTTAACCCGAAACCTTTCGGGTCGACGCAGTCCGAGTTAAGGGAGTGGGCGACAAATGCGCATGCAACATTGTGGAACAGCGAAATGGTCGGTAGGACGGTGAAAATCCTATGGGGGGATCCAGATCGTGAGTAGACGAGGCTATTACTAAAAGGAAGCAAGTAGTAGACGAGGCTATTACTAAAAGGAAGCAAGTAGGAGGTCAGTATAGTTATTGGTATCATAACGGCACACATAAGACTACGAGCTCACTTATGTAAAATCGGTGCGGCAAGTGATGGCATGTGTAGGTCATGCGGGGAATATGATAAGAATTTGGAGAATATCCTTAGTCATTGCCCAGCTTTTGCGGCTAACAGACACGGCTACTTAGGTGGGGACACAATACCAGACATGAACCAACTTAGGGGAGTGGTATTGAAAATAATTTAGGATTTTGTGAGTAGCACGGAATTCCTAACTTAAAATTTTTTTCTTAGAGGTTACTTTAAAGTTTGTAGAGCGCACAACAAGCCGATTACTGGCTTAGGTGTATGTCCATAGTGGCATGGGCCAGATTAATATCTGCACCAATCTTACCTAACCTAACCTACATTGTTGAACATTAAACCACCAACACGCTTATGTAGAGTGTGAACTCAAGAAAATATCGTAGCTGTATCGGCCAGTGTTAATGATGACCATCCATTATCGATTCGTCGCCATTCGCTGCAATTGGACCTCTGTTGCTCAACAACATGGAAAATTTTGCCGAAAGATTTAAGTGTGAAGAAACTGGTGCAAGAATTGAAGCTGAACGACCAACCGCAACATATACTTTTTGATGACTGGGCTCTTGGAAATATCCACCGAATATCCATTTTTTAATCCCAAATGTGTGTTCAGCGACGAAGCTCCTTTTTGGCTCAATGGGTACGTAAATAAGTAGAATTGTCGATTTTGGAGTGAAGATCAGCCAGGAGCATTGCAAGAACTTCCCATGCATCCAGAAAAAGTCACAATTTGGTTCGGTTTATGGGCTGGTGGCATCATTGGACCGCACTTCTTCAAAGATGATGCGAATTGTAACATAACTGTGAATGGTGAGCGCTATTGTGAGATGATATCTAAATTTTTTTTTTACCCAAAATGCAAGAGCTTGACTTGCATGACATGTGGTTTCAACAAGACGATGCCACACAGCATGCGTAACAATGGACTTAATAAGAGGCGAGTTCGATGAACATTTTATTTCACGTTCGGGACTGGTCAATTGATCGCCTAGATCGTGCGATTTAACTTCTTTATACTATTTTGTGGAGGCCACCGTAGCGCAGAGGTTAGCAAGTCCGTCTACGACGCTGAACGCCTGGGTTCGAATCCTGACGAGACCTTCAGAAAAAATATTCAGCGGTGGTTTTCCCTTCCTAATGCTGGCAACATTTGTGAGGTACTATGCCATGTAAAATTATTCTCCAAAGAGGTGTCGCACTGCGGCACTCCGTTCGGACTCGGCTATAAAATGGAGGCCCCTTATCATTGAGCTTTAACTTGAATCGGACTACACCCATTGATAAGTGAGAAGTTTGCCCCTGTTCCTTAGTGGAATGTTCAGGGGCAAAATTTACAATTTGCATACTATTTTTGGGCTATGTCAAAGATCATGTCTATACAGACAAGCCCGCTTCAATTGACGCATTGGAAGACACCATTGAAGCATTTATTCGTGAGATACCGGCCTAAATGTTGGAAAGAGAATGCCAAAATTGGACTAAGCGAAAGGACAAGGTGAGGCTCAGTCACGGTCAACATTTGCATGAAATAATCTTCAAACGTTAAATTATGTGGACCGTACCATCGATTCAAATGAAGATTTCATTCATTTTTCTGAATTTTATGTGCTTTTTTGAAAAATACTCCTATAGCTCTTAAAAAATCACCCTTTGCATACTTTATGGGGTCTTAGACGAATATTTCGAGATGGTTACAAACGGAATGACAAAATTTTTATAACCTTATCCTATAATGCAGGATATTAAAATTGTATACCAATAATTAATCAAAAATTTTTAATTTTGATTCGTAATTCTTATGAAAAACCTTTGAAAAATCTTTGTAACAAACAAATCTGTTTTATAATAGAAACAGTGCAACATTTTCCCCTAGTATAGGGAATTGTTAACCGCATTTTTTTCAATTGCTTGGAATCCCCTTGAAATATTTGCTTTACTTGTTCAAAAATATTCTAATCCAAAAATTCCTAAGACATGTTAGAAAATCTATTTTAAGGCAACACCTCAAAGCTTGTTAAGGTTACTACACTCCACATTGGGATTTATGATAATGAATAAATAAAAAAACTGCTTTTAGATATCTTATCTAAAAAAATTTTTTGTTTAGTTATCATCTTCGTTACTTGTGTCAATGTTAAAATTTCAAAACGCAAAAACAATGCTAAGGCAATGGAAAAATATTTGTAGAGAAAAACAACGAAAAACAACTTACCGAGTAAATATCAGTTAGCAAATAGAACATTGTTGAAATACCTGTCATAGGTACGTGTTGTAGTTGTGCCATTATATAACTGGTCTAATTTGGGAAATGAGATGAACATAATGCAGCTATAGGAAGATTATCAGCAACACTACCCCGCTTCACTAGCTGGCGACAAAAGGGGTACTTGTCACCCTCATCTGCATCTCATGCTGAGTTGTTAAGTTTAAGTTAACGCTGTCTTCAATTGCTGGTGTTGTTGCTTTTTAACACATTCCAGTTTCAGATGATACAGTTTAGTCCGATTATAAGTCTTAGGTATGCTGATAAGACAAAGTTCTTTAGTTGCTTCATAAAAGAGGTCATTGTAAAGTAGGCTTCTTAATTATGGTTGTCAACTCGTGGTTGAGTCACTGGTGAACACTGCTGTATTCTGGGTGGTATCATTGCTACCAAAATACCCAAGAACATCATCATAATAATAAGACATCTTGCCTACAAAATAATAATAAAAATAGAGTTTCAAATTAAAAAAGAGGTAGTCGTTGTTAAAAAAAAAAAAATAAAAATATATCTAGGCTAAGTTGGTATTTATTAACCACCATAATGTTTTTATAGAACAAAAGAATTTGGAATACTAAGATTTATTTCTGAAAATTCACTATTATTTCTTATATAAAATTTTGAGGTTTTAAGCATGAGAAAATTTTGAACAATTTTTTGAAGCATGGGAAAATTTCGAATTTCTTTTCTAAGTAATACGGAATTTTTTATTACTCTACCATAGGACTTTCGATACTATGCAGAATAAAACAATTCCTAATATTTGTATTGGGTTGCCCAAAAAGTAATTGCGGATTTTTCATATAGTCGGCGTTGACAAATTTTTTCACAGCTTGTGACTCTGTAATTGCATTCTTTCGTCTGTCAGTTATCAGCTGTTGCTTTTAGCTTGCTTTAGAAAAAAAGTGTAAAAAAAGTATATTCGATTAAAGTTCATTCTAAGTTTTATTAAAAATGCATTTACTTTCTTTTAAAACATCCGCAATTACTTTTTGGGCAACCCAATATAATACCCATTGAAGTATATATTGTTGATAGCCAAGGCATTATAACATATATCAATCTAGTTCGTCCGTCAAAAGAATGTTTGTTTGCGGAGTTAGTGCAAAAATAATCTACTGGATGTATGTGACCATCGCACAGTGGGATAGAACCGAAAAAAATTCCCTATGAGAACGGGTAGAGATATCAGTTTGAAATTTGGAATGGTTAGAGCTGAGGTGTTAGCGAATCACATGCAAAATGTGTTTTTTCACCTGACTGTATTGGTTGCTGTAACAGCATATTTACTAAAAAATGCCGATGTGGAAACTATCTTTGCCATAAATGTTATTTTTTTTGGATATTTTTGTGAAAAATTTCGGATTGTATTTATTTCTGGTTTTTCAGGACACTTTCATCTGCAAAATTCACTAAACTAATAAAGATCTCTTTATTTGTTTTTTTTCCCGATTCGAATTTTGGGAATCGGAAACAAAGATTTCGAAACCCCAACAAATTTTCGAAATATCGAGGTGACCAACTTTAGGATGCTGCCAAAAGGCGCGCGGACAACCTAGGGCCTTAAAATTTTGCACACGATCTCTCTAACACCTCAGCCATTCAATTTCAAAGAGTTATCTCTACCCATTCCACACGACATTTTTATACTCTACACCACCACTGTGGTACAGGGTATTATAGATTTGTGCATTTGTTTGCAACGCTAAGAAGGAGAAGAGCTAGACCCATTGAAAAGTATACCGATCGACTCAGAATCACTTTTTGATTCGATTTAGCCATGCCCGTCTGTCCGTCTGTGAGTCCATGTGTTCTTGTAATCAAAGTGCAGATCCTATTTGTAGTCCGATTGTCACGAAATTGGCACATGTCACTTTTATGGCCCAAGGACAAACGCCATTGATTTTGAAAAAAATCGGTTCAGATTGAGATATAGCTCCCATATATATATTTCATCCGATTTGGCTTTTAAAGGCTGTAAAATTGCAAATTTTGTCCATGACCATTCCACTAAGGAACAGGGGCAAACTTCTCACATATCAATGAGTGCAGTCCGATTTAAGTTTTAAGCTCAATGATAAGGGGCATCCTTTTTATAGCCGAGTTCGAACGGCAGTGCGACACCTCTTTGGAGAGAAGTTTTATATGGTATAGTACTTCACAAATGTTGCCAGCATTAGGAGGGGAAACCACCGCTGAATTTTTTTTTTCTGATGGTCTCACCTGGATTCGAACCCAGGCGTTCAGCGTCATAGGCGGACACGCTAACCTCTGCGCTACGGTGGCCTCCGGGCTGTAGAAGGTGGGAAGGCTGTAGAAACCACAATTTTCATCCGATCTTTACAAAATTTGGCATTGGGTATTTTATTTGAGGTCTACATATGTGTGCAAAATTTCATAAAAATCGGTTCAGATTTAGATATAGCTCCCATATATATCTTTCATCCGATATTTACTTTTAAGGCTGTAGAAGCCACAGTTTCAGTCCGATCTTTAAAATATTTTGCGCAAGGTGTTTTATTTGACGTCCTAATATGTGTGGAAAATTTCATGCAAATCGGTCCAGATTTAGATATAGCTCCCATATATATCTTTCATCCGATATGGCCCTTGAAACCACAATTTTTGTCCGATCTTTAAAAATTTTGGCATTGGGTATTTTATTTGAGGTCTCCATATGTTTGCAAAATTTCATAAAAATCGGTCCACATTTAGATATAGCTCCCATATATATGTATTGTCCGATTTGCACTTAAATGGCCGTAGTAGCTACAATTTTGAACCGACCTGCATAAAATCTGGCACGGACTGTTTTGTTTCTGATCTTAACATATCTGGAAAATTTTATCAAAATCGGTTCAGATTTAGATGTAGCTCCCATATATATGTTTCATCTGATTTGAACTATTAAGGCTGTAGAAGCCACAAATTTGGCGTGGAGTTGTTTTTGTGAAGTCTCAATTTGTGTGCAAAATTTAATTAAAATCGAATCAGATTTAGATATAGCTCCAATGTGTATATTTCATGTGATATGGACTTTTAAAGCAGTAAAATCCACAATTTTGGTCACATCTCTACAATATGAGGCGTGAGATGTTCTATATCGTGTCCTAGTATGTGTCATTAAAATTGGCACAGGTTTCGATATAACTCTCATATAACCTTTTATCCGATATGGCCATTTAAAGATGTGGAAATCCAAATCTTTTGTCCTATGGTAGGAAAATCTTACAAGTTTCTAAATTGCTATTTCAATTGGTATCCAAATTAAAGTCTGACTAGATTTCGAGATAAGTTCTTCATATAAAAAGTACTAAATGCACGAGGTGGTGTAGGGTAGGGTATATAGTCGGCACCGCCCGACTTTTGCCTTTCCTTACTGGTTTTTTAGAATGATTTGTATTAGAGTAAGTTACAAAGACTGGGCTTCGTAGGAGTCACGGGAAAGCTAAAGTCTAGATATAGACCACAGGATGTGGAATTGGGGGTCTTCTTAACAGAAGCATGTCATTTAGACTCCCGGACCAGTTTACAGTCTGTAAAGGTCTTATACTACTTGTCATCAAGAACACCATAGGATCTTCTGGATACGCTTTCCCAAGAAAAAATATTTCGCGGAGGATACTGTGTTTTTCGAATGATGCGACCTTGTTCTTTCGAGATATTTGAAAGATAGATGGATCCGAATTGGGGGTCTATTCCAAGGGCCTCAACATGGGTATATCGTTCCTACAGACGAATGTGCGGTCTTTCAGGCAGATATTAGCGAAATTATCAACCCCACAATTGAAATACTGGTGAGGTTTTCACCATAATAATAGTCGCACTAGACATCAAGCAAAAGGATCTTACAACCTCGAACCTTAAGCCTAATGTGGATAGTATTCACTCAAAAAATAATTCATTAGCCATAAGCAAACTTTTCAACATGTAAAATTCTTTTATGGAAAACATTGGGACTTTGTTTGCGATAAAACTCCAAGAACTTGTGAGGAATACAAAGAATGGATATTTTATATGGCGCAAAATATTGTCAACCAATCTATGTACTGCAGAAATTCTTCTTACGTCCAGCCTGACGCCGTTTGGTGCTATGTGTGGTTTTGTAAATACAATAATTTTTTCGACCTAAGGCCTAGTATGCACCTCAAACGAAATTTTCGGTTGCAAACACATGGTGACAAAACACTATACTCTCGTTTGGCCAATCTGCTACATTTGTTCACTGATAAAATACGCATAAGCGTTATTTTTTAGAAATAAATCCATTACGTGGTGCGAAAAATTATCAAAGCAATAGTTTTCCAGCAACTAAACAAAAAAATATACGTGTCTTCAATGTCACCCTGTAACAAAAGCAAAGTGAAAACGAAAAAGTGGCAACAAAAATGTCGTTTGTGGTGCATACCGCCTTCAAAGTAAAATTTTTAAAAATTTGTGTCTTTCCGAGATTACTACTGACTGCTGGCTGTCCGAGCTTTACTTAATGAAACAAATGAAAGCGGTCGTTTGAAAAATTTAGGCCGGGCCGAATCTTATATACCCTCCACCATGGACCGCATTTTTCAAGTTCTTTGAATGGCTTTTTAATATATATGAGCCACATCAAGTTATTGACCGAGTTATGGGCGCACTTGTCATGGCTGTTAGAAGTCATAGAAAAATTGGACCCTCAAAATTTCGGACAAATCGAGTAATAATTTGCGCACTCCAACTTGTGTTAAATTGGAAGATCGGTTTATGGGCACCTGTATCAGGTTGTCAACCGATTTGGACCGTACTTGGCACAGTTGTTAGAAGTCATACCAAAACGATATATGAAAATTTTTTTAATCAAATTGGATAAGAATTGCGTCCTCTAGAAGATCAAGAAATATGATCGGGAGATCGGTTTATATGGCAGCTATATCAGGTTCTCAACCGATTTGAGCCATACTTGGCATACACAGTTGTTGGAAGTATCAATCTAGCCATGTCCGTCCGTCCGTCTGTCTGCCGCAAACACGCTAACTTTCGAAGGAGTAAAGACATCTGTAGGAGTTGCCTCGATGATGATGAGGATAAGGAAGAGACTATTCCTTTCCGGGTCTGCAGAGACGTAGGCTTTCCTTTCTAGGGAGCTGTTTCTTCTGTGATCTGGGTGAACCTGCGAAGGTACCTCCGGTATCTCTCCTGAGATTTGTGGAGGAGGAGTAAAGACATCTGTAGGAGTTGCCTCGATGATGATGAGGATAAGGAAGAGACTATTCCTTTCCGGGTCTGCAGAGACGTAGGCTTTCCTTTCTAGGGAGCTGTTTCTTCTGTGATCTGGGTGAACCTGCGAAGGTACCTCCGGTATCTCTCCTGAGATTTGTGGAGGGAAGAGGATGGTTCCGAAGCCGGTGACACAAGCTCCGGCGTACTTAGGTCCGTGCTTGCGTAGCGAAGGGCGGTTCTCCACCTCCCGCTCGGGTTTTCTCCACTCCTCCTGTCTTTTGTGTTTTTGTTTTTATTCGTGTATAACCTCTAGTAGGAGGTCTGACATTTTTCCTTATTCTTTCCTTTCTCTCTCTAGGGTACCATAATGGGCTTAACTGGCCTCCGAGTGAACTCACCTATGGTGGGCGCCCGATTCAACCTAACCTAACCTTTTAAAAATGATATTTAATTTTTTTGGAAATGGCAAAAGGCGAAGCAGAAAAAAAATTTTAAAAAACGTCAGAAAAAGTAGCGCAAAATATTTTTGAAAAATAGGGCGATTTTTTTTTTTTTTGGGGGGGGGGGGGGGGGGTTGGTTGGTTAATGGGGGAAACTCTGTATGCGAAAACTACTTTCAAAAACGGCGAGATTTTTTTTTTTAAATATTTTTCAATATTTGGTGAAAATGGTAGAAAATGACAAAAGTTACTTTTTTTAAAATGGCGAAATTTTTTATTATTTTTTTGTTGTGTTCGCTAAAATGAGTACTTTAAAGACCAAAATTTTGAAATACGTCTCTACAGTAAACTAAACTGAACTTTAAAAAAGTCATTTTATTTTTTTATCCATCCTATGATAGGCTATGAATATAGAAATCATTTTGACCATAACCATGTAAACTTAAAAAATTTCCGAACATCAATTAATTTTGTGGCCATCTGCTGACCAAATCCTTTGGTCCTTTAATTTTTCGTTAATCAAAAAACTCTGTGTGCTTTATAGCTATCCTTACCTTTAAAAAAGTTGTTTTGTCAGTTTTAAAGATTAAAATGTTTCCTGTTTTTGCTCTCTATCTCTCTCTATGCACTGAACTCAATCATAAATCATTAAAATGTTCTGTACACTAACCCCTTTCAAGGACAATCATTTGGGTATGTTCAAAGTATCTGATATATCTGCAATATAGATAGATTTATATCTTGGAAATGCATGCAATTGTAATTAATTTTCATAATTTCAATTCTTGCTTGAGTAGCAGACAGGCGACCCAAGCAATCCAATACAACAACAAACACTAGCTAGCACCTTGACAAGCGAACACCTTTTGCTTTATAATGCTGCGCAGGCGCAAAGTCCCACTTCTTAGTGCTGAGACAACCCTTTGCTTAAGAAAATTTCAACATCGAAAAAAAACACCCTTGACCGTGCTCAAGCCGAAACAATTACTTTTGTTCATCATACAACAATGCTGTTTGGGAGGGTGCAAAATACACGCATGCTCAAGGAGTTGGAGTCTGCTGTTGGTATGCGTGTAGTAAGCCAAGGCTCGTTTGCATATGAAAGTGTCCTGCTACAGAGCGTCCTTAGCGAATATTTATAAAAACAAAAGTCTTTCGATTTTTTCTTTCTTTAATTACATTTTGCCATATCGACTGGCTTTTCTTATATGTAGAACCTCGCCGCAGAACTTCTCCCTGTTGAGGAAGAGGACTTCTTTTTTTTTTTTTTGGGCGCAACACCTTTTCTGGGTGGATTTCGTTGAGAAATTATAATAATTATCAAACTTTCAATACCTTATTTGATGGTTGGTTGTTGAACAAACGAACGAACGAACGAACGAAAAATGAAAACAAGAAAAACGGAAACGGGTCTTGGTTTACGTAGACGTTGCAAGGACATCTGCTTATTAAGTTTCGATTTCATTATGCCTCCGTGCTCATTGAACGCAGAGCCGAAGAAAACTAATGGTTTAATTCCTTTTGGAACGCGTTAAGTCGTGGTGGTTTTCTTAAGGCGTTTCTTTGCTGTTTTTGGAGAAAAAAAAAAGAAGCCAGCTACAGTTACCTAATTTATGCAAAAGTTCGTGATGAATGGAATGATAGGACAAAATACGCAAAGGTGCTAAAGTTTGCTGATATAAAAGTTTAGGCCTATATAAAATTTTGTATTTTTTCCCCCTTTATGCTTATTGCTTAACCATTTTGATTTCTTTAAAAAAATTTCCTTACTGACTTAATTTTCTATTGCCGCAATTTTTTTTGGCTTATTTTCCCCCACTTTGCTCTATAATTTGGCATTAGAAAACGTGGGAACTTTTCCTGCCTTGGTTCATTTCTTTGTCGCACATATAACTCCCAACTCTTGACTCTTGTCATATTGAAATGGTCAGTCAATTGTCCAAAGAAATCATTATTTCTGGATTATGGGGTCATACATACTAATCAAAGTCTGTAATGTAATTTCAAAGTAATTGGATGTCCGTTGTTGCCTTCTTCATTTGTCTGTTTGGCCATGGAGGGAAAAAAAATAAAACAAACGCCCCAAGACACGCCATATTTTGCTTCTGGCTGAACTTACCCCCCAAAACAAAAAAGAGTTATAAGTGAGTTTATTGTTTGTATCGAAAACTGGGTCGTGCAAAATGTAGACCCTGCTGAAAAAGCAACCTTCCTAGGGGGGGGGAGAAGAAAAAAAATTGTCATATGATTACAAACATTTCAATCATTAAATCACTCATACACACACTTTGCCACTGGGTTTCTAAGGTTGTGTTGGTTTTTTTTTTTTTGTTGTAGCTACGTCTTAGAAGACCAACCATGCCAGAAAACTATGAATTATGAATACTGCGTGTTATTGCTGCTGCTGCTGCTGCTGCTGCTGCTGCTGCTGATTTGCTGTGTCCCACAAATTAATGGTTTAAATTTGAAATTTTCCAATTCCATAAAATACATGAGAAAATCACGCATTTGTTACAAATGTTGATGATGGGAATTTTGCTGAAGAATCCAATTCAATGTGAATGGATTTTACGTTCGTTCGTTTGTTAGTCGCATTTGATTTATTTTCTAATCAAGCGAATGTAAGGCAACTTGCACAGTGGGCTAACTTAAAACTATAACAAATAAAAATACATAAAATTCAGACAGGTAGAATATTGGATATCCACTACCTTGCAAGCCCCATTTATGGACCCATAGCAGATTTATTGAAATATGGACCTATCTGTACCAAACTCGGTACGAATGTGGAGGGATCTGGTGCAACTCACAGTTCCCGTGAGCTGAATCAGGAGTAAAGGGAAATAGATATAAGGGTCAGGGGAAAACTTGTCACATTTAAATGAATTGTGTCCAATTCAAGTTTAAGCTGAATGATAAGGGCCCTTATTTTTATAGCCGACTCCGAATGACATGCCGCAGTGCGACATCTCTTTGGGGAGAAGTTTTTGCATGACATATTACCTCGCAAATAGTGCCAGAATTAGGAGGAAAAAAAAAACACTGTTGAAAACTTTCTTCTGATGTTCTCGCCAGGATTCCAACCCAGTTATGGTACCCCTGATCCTAAATGAAAGACCCATGGACAAATTTGCATTTTGATATAAGGGTCTAAAAATTTAGTTAAATCGTTAAATAAATAAGCCATTTATGGTTGAAAGATCTTCAATCGAAAAATCGGTATTTATATTCAAATATGCGGATTCAGAATTCACTGTGGTAAATTTCAGCGAAATCAGGCAATAGCTGCGTTGTTTATGAGCCCAGGACAAAAATAAAGTCCTATCTTGATCATACTTTATACTGCTGCCGAAGGGGCTAACACAATCGCCGTGCCAAATCAACGAAATCCGCCAAGAAATAAGGTTTTATGGGCCTGAGACCATAAATTGGAAGATCGGTATATATGGCAGCCGTTCTTATATATAAAAATGAATTTGTATTTGTTGGCTTGTTTGTATACTTAAAAAGGGATGATCCAATTTTCTTTAAAATTTTCACAGATGGTGCTTAATAAACCCGTGGGGACATTTTTTGATATCTGAGGGGGGACGGACCTTCCCCCTTACCCTAATTTTCAGAAACGCCAGATCTCAGAGATTGGTAGTGGAACTTTAGCGAAATTTTGTGTGTTTTTTTATAGTTACCTAACAACAAAAAATTGGTATCCAAATTTCGAATGGGGTACTACCTAGGGAGCCGTCCTACCCCTAAAACCTACCAAATATATATATAGACCATTCACGACAATATAGGACTCAAATTAAAGGTACTTAAGATAAGAAAACATATATGATATCCAATTGTCGGACCAAGTGTGTGGAGGACCACCCCAGCCCTAAAAACACCCCTAAATCGGACATATTTACGGACCATGGCAATATGGGACAAAAATGAAAGGTATTTTCAAGAAGAATACGAATCCTATATCCAAATGTGAAACCATATTTCTGGGGGTCCACCCCCTCGACAAAACACTCACTCAAATAAAAGGTATTTCAGAGTAGAATACGAATCTGATATCCAAATGTGGGACCAAGTGTTTGGGGGACCGCCCCTCCCCAAAGACACCCCCAAAAAGGATAAATTTGCGACCATAGCAATATGGTATTTGAGAGTAAAGCACGAATCTGATATAAATTTTCCGGAAAAAGTGATGGGTGACGCTCTCTCCTATAAACTCCCCTTAAACCAATGGCATTTGAGAGTAGAGCTCGATGATTATACTTTTTCCAGAGCTAAGTGTCTGGGGAGACCACTTCACCCCCGAAAACACCCCTAAATCGGATACACATATTTGCCGACCATGGCAATATAAGGTTCAAATGAAAGGTATTAGGGAGTAGAGCACGAAATTCATAACCACTTTCGGGGCCACGTTTTTGAGCATAGTTTTTTACAAAAAAAAAACTCTTTAATTGTCGAAAAAAGGTATTTAAAGTATTATTTTGTTCCATACAATGTAAGGGAAGTCGCAGCGAAGCGGGCCCGGTTCAACTGGTATCCAAATAAAGTCCGATCGTTGCACTACTCCAAATGGATTTTTGGGGGGACTAACACAACCGGCTTATCAAAATCGGTTTATAAACTGGCCTATTATGGGCCTAAGACCTTAAGTAGGGAGATCGACTTATGGGTGCTATATTCCTTTAGCTCTTTCTCGCGCTTAACCTGCCTATGAACAAAAAAGAATCTGTGCAAAGTTTTAGACCTTTATCTTCATTTAAAGAAAAAACACTGCTGTGTGATTTCAACAGGCAGATGGTCATGGCAGTAAGAAGTCGGAAATGAATCACGTTTAAAATTTCAAAAAAATCGCTTAGTAACTAAGCCCTCTAGAGGCTCAAAAAGTGAAATCGTATGATTGGTAAATATGGGCGCTGTAACATGAAAAGAATCGATTTAGACCATACTTGGCACAGTTACTGGATGTCATAGCAGAATATTACGTGCAAAATTTCGCCCAAATGGGATAATAATAATCCCTCAAAGGCGCAAGAAGTTAAGTAGAGGATTCGGTTTAGATTGCAGCCTTACCAGGTAATGGAGCCACCGTTACGCAGAGGTTAGCATGTCCGCCTATGACGCTGAACGCCTGGGTTCAAATCCTGGCGAACATCAGAAAAAATTGTCAGCGGTGGTTATAATGCTGGCGACATTTGTGAGGTACTTTGCCATGTAAAAATTTTTCCAACCAGTTTATGCACATGGCTAAATGGCATTAGAATTTCAAGGAGATTTAAAATATTTATACTTCCTATTAGTTTAGGTCGATTGGGATTGTAGATGGTCAAAATGTGTCCATGTATTGATATAGCTCTCATATAAACTGATCTCCCTATTTCACACCTTTAGTACCTGGAAACCGAATTGGCTAAAATTTTGTATGTGGTGTTCTGTTGCGACTTCCTATAACTAGTACAAATCGCTCAATTACCTGATATAGCTCCCATATAAACCGTTCCGCCGATTTCCCCCCGCCGAACCTAGCACGTTTTTATTTGTTTTAAATTAATTTATATACCCTACACCACCACTGTGGTACAGAGTATTATAAGTTAGTGCATTTGTTTGCAACGCTAAGAAGGAGAAGAGCTAGACCCGTTGCCAAGTATATCCATCGCCTCAGAATCACTCTCTGATTCGATTTAGCCAGCCTGTCCGTCTGTGAGTCCATGTATTCTTGTAATCAAGGTGCAGGTTCTGAACTTGTCACTTTTTTGGCTCAAGGACGAACGGTATGCATCTGATTTGCACTTAACTACAATTTTCAACTGATCTCCACAAAATGTGTCACGGTTTGTTTTCTTACTGATCTCAACATATCTCAACTGATCTCAACATAAGAGCGAAAGATAAGCCCATTGAAAGGTACATGGATCGAATGTGAATAATTTTCTGATTCGATTTAGCTATGTCCGCCTATATATCTGTATGTCTATATTCATTTGTGTACATGTTAGGCACAGGCATTTTTTGGACTAGAGATGATGCCTATTGAAATTGAAAAACAAAAAGACAAGGTTTAAGATCGCTTTATATGGCAGCTATATCAGGCTATAGATGGATTTGAATCATACTAAGCACAGTTGTTGGAAGTCATAAGAAAACACGTCATGACGAATTTCAGCCAAATCGGATAAGAATTGCGCCCTTTGGGGGCTCAAGAAGTCAAGACCTCAGATCGGTTTATATGGCAGCTATATCAGGTTATAGACCGATTTGAACCATACTCAGCACAGTTGTTGAAAGTTATAGCAAAACAAGGCACGCAAAATGTTTGCCAAATCAGATAAGAATTCCGCCCTCTAGGGGATCAAAAAGTCAAGATTCAAGACAGGTTTATTTGGCAACTATATCAAAACATGGACCGATGTGGCCCATTTACAATCCCAACCGATCTACACTAATGAGAAGTATTTTTTTGCAAAAACTTCAAGCGGCTAGCTTCGAAAGTTAGAGTCATAGCAAAACAAGTCCGCAAAATTTTAGCCAAATCAGATAAGAATTGCGCCCTCTCGGGCCTCTAGTGGATCAAAATGTCAAGATTCAAGACCGGTTTATATGGCAACTATATCAAAACATGGACTGATGTGGCCCATTTACAATCCCAACCGACCTACACTAATGAGAAGTATTTGGGCAAAATTTCAAGCGGCTAGCTTCGAAAGTTAGAGTGCTTTCGACAGATAGACGGACGAACATGGCTAGATCGACTTAAAATGTCATGACGATCAACTATATGTGGTCTTAGACGCATATTTCGAGTAGTTACAAACAGAATGACGAAATTAGTATACCCCCATCTTATGGTGGAGGGTATAAAAATCGGTTTAGATTTAGATATATGTTACTAATATTGCAATAATGTGGTAATTTGTTGACCGATCCTCACAAAATTTGGCACGAAGGATTTCCTTATGATTTTCATAGAAATCGGTTCATATTTAGATATTGAGGGTTCTTCAAAAAGTACTTGACAATTTTTTTTAATTTAAAGCAAACCATTTGATATTTGTAGAAAACATTTATGAATGGAACACGACTTTGTTGACATGGCCACCGCGGGCACGTTTGGATCAATCAATACTTTTTACCCAATTTTCGATGACTCGGCCACAAATTGCAACTGAAACGGTCGCTATTTCCCTTTCAATGTTGCCTATGAGCTTTTCCAACATCGTCGGCTTGTAGGCATAGTCCAATGACTTAAAGTAGCCCAAAGAAAATGAGCAAGAGGTGAAATCATAAGAACAAGGTGGCCAATCTACTGGGACATATCTTGAGATAACTCGCTCATCAAGCTTATTCTTCATTAAACATAAATGAATAAATATTCAATAGCTATTGATAAATAAAAAAATTTACTCTTCAATAAATAGTTCCATATCCCAATTGAGCTCCCAAATAACCGCTTTCCTCGAATATTATTTTTAACACCAGCAGGCGCTGATTCTTATACTATTGGGTTGCCTAAAAAGTAATTGCGGATTTTTTAAAAGAAAGTAAATGCATTTTTAATAAAGCTTAGAATAGACTTCAATTACAGAGTCATTCATGAAAAATCCGCAATTACTTTTTGGGCAACCCAATATTTGATGATTAGAGTTCTTATTATTTTGTTTAAAATTCCAATTTTTCCCATTCCATTTTATGAAAAATTCCCTTGATTCCTGTTAACCACTGTTGCTTAAGAAAAATACAATCATAACTCCCCCATTTCAATAAACTCATTTGCTGCGTCTTATAATGTCACATTGCATGGCAGGTGAACGAACAACCAGTGGAAAAAAGTGCGTTTTCCCATTGTTTTTTTTATATGTGACTGCTCTGGAAATTGGTTAGTAGAGTTAGTTTTCTTACGAAAAAAAAAACATTCGATTGTTATTAAGAATTTTCTTGAGGTTTGTTTTTTTCTTAGTGGTGGCTCGGTTGTTCTTGGTTCTGGTCTATTAATTATTGTAAGCTGCACATAGTTCTTGAGGTAGTAATAATGGTGGCTGCTATTATTTCTTGATGTCTTTCTTGTGTCTTTGGTTAATAATTTTATGGGATTTTTTTCTTTTTTGTTTTTTCTTAAAATATCTTTTCGGAAAAATCTTTGCTTGTGGTCTATGGTATGGTATTTGTTTCAACTAATAATTAACAATTTAAAGCTTAAATTGCCAACGCTGTTTTTTGCCTTCTGCAGGTTTTTGTTTTTCTTGGCTTGGCAAGTTTCATACTTTTCGTGGTAATATGTATTACGAAATATTTACGTCATGGGAATTTATTTCATTATTTTCTGTTATTGAGTTCAATTGTTCAATTCACATTCATGTACCAGTACCTAAAAAAAAAACACAACTAAAAACAACAAGATTGTGTATACCCGTACAATTTTGTTCCGTTGCTTAAGCTAGGAAAATAAAACCAAAACAATTTAAATCTGCGTTTGCATTTTTTTTGTTTTCGATTTTCCAAGTTTTTACCCACGGAATGTCTTAAATTATATGTTTGTCAATGCTGGAGCTCTATAATTTTATAATTATTTTAATATTAGTATTAAAGGCAAGCTAAACTTTGAAAATTAATCACAAACTATAGTTTTTGAAATAAATGGCAGGGGAAATTTCAAAAAAGAGAAGGATTCTCGTGAGAAATTTTGCTGGCATCATTGAAGAAAGTCTTGTATTGAAGCATGAGCAGTAAGAGATCAACTTTTTGCAGGCATTTTCAAATATTCCACAACTTGTGTTTTATTTTATAGTACCTTTGCTGGCTATATCTTCCTGTACGCAAAGAAAAATAAAACGTTTGGTAAATTGACGAACAAAATACTTTTGTTACGAAGTTTTACTTTTTTTGTAACAGTGTAACTTTTCGCTTCAACATACAAAACGTTAGCCATAAACGTAGTATTATTGAAAGTAACTAACATTGTTTATTGTAACCCCTTTACCAGTTTCGTCTATGGTAAAAGCACCATTATTTTGTTGTAATTGACAAAAACTTTTATCCCAAAGTTTTTCTTTTATTGTAACAGTGTAACTTTTCGCTTCAACATACAAAACGTTAGCCATAAACGTAGAATTATTGAAAGTAACTAACTTTGCTTATTGCAACCCCTTTACCAGCTTCGTCGACGGTTAAAGGACCAATCTTTTGTTGTAATTGATTAAAAAAAAACTTTTATCACGAAGTTTTGCTGTTATTGTGACAGTGTAACATTTCTCCTCAACATACATACGTTAGCCATAAACGTAGTATTATTGAAAGTAAGTAACTTTGTTCATTGTAACTCCTTTACCAGCTTCGTCTATGGTAGAAGGACCATCCTTTTGTTATAATTGGGTTTTTGGTTTTGCACACTTTAATTGCAAAAGTACTTCGATAGCAGCAAACGATTTTTCGTTTACTAGGCCAATAATTATTCTCTTGTGTCTCTTCTACTAGAGAGAAAGGGTGAGTATTTGAGCGACCAGTAGTTGGAAAAAATACTCACCTTATTGCACATTACTTTGTATGTACACAAGAAATAATCCCAAGCAGACCCATGGGCTTGCTAATAAATGCAATTGTGCGCTCGTCACAGAAGACAAAGACACATTCTCTCCCAAAAAAAAAAATTTTCCCTTTTTATACCTTCCACTATAGAATGGGGGTACACTAATTTCGTCATTCTGTTTGTAACACCTCGAAATATGCGTCAAGACCCCATAAAGTATAAATTTTAAGTCGAACTAGCCATGTCCGTCCATCTGACCATCCGTCTGTCTGTCGCAAGCACGTTAACTCTGAAGGAGTAAAGCTAGCCGGTTGAAATTTTGCACAAATACTTCTTATATGTGTAGGTCGGTTGGGATTGTAAATGGACCAAATCGGTTCATGTTTTGATAGAGCTGCAATTCTTATCCGATTTGGCTGTAATTTTGCACGTGGTGTTTTGGTATCACTTCTAATATTTGTGCGAAGTATGGTATAGATGCAATATAAATCGATCTTGGATATTGACTTCTTGAGCAGATAGAGGGCGCAATTCTCATCTGATTTGGCTAAAATTGTACATGAGGTTTTTTGATATGACTTTCAAAAACTGTAGAGTATTGCGCAAATAGGTATATAACCTAATAAAGCTTCTATATAAACCGATCTGGGACCTTGACTTCTTGAGCCTCTAGAGGGCACGAACTATATTTAGATACAGCTGCCATATAGACCAATCTGCCGATAAGGGGACTGAAGCCCATAAATGCTTCGGATCGGTTTATAATTGGATATATCTGCCAAAATGACCAATATTTTGTTCTACAAAATTAAATAGTTGCATATATATTTGACCACCACGAATACTTCTTATTAGGGTAGGTCGGTTGGGATTGTAAATGGGCTATATCGGTCCACGTTTTGGTATAGCTGCCATATAAACCTATCTTGTCTCTTGACGTCTTAACGTCTAGAGTGCGCAATTCCTATCCGAGTTGTCTAAAATTTTGCAGGACGTGTTATGTTATGACTTCCAACAACTGCGTTAAGAATAATTAAAATCGGTCCATAACCTGATATAGCTGTCATATAAAGCGATCTGGGGTCTTGACTTCTTGAGCAACTAGAGGGCGCAATTATTATCCGATTTAGCTGGAATTTTGCATGAGTTGTTTCGATATGACTTTCAACAACTGTGCCGAGTATGGTTCAAATCGGTTCATAACCTGATATAGCTGCCATATAAACCGATCTGGGATCTTGACTTCTTGAGCCTCTACAGGGAGCAAGAATTATCCGATATAGCTGAAATATTGTACAACGGCTTCTCTCATGACCTTTAACATACGTGTCGAATTATAGCCTAATACAGCTCCCCTATAAACCAATCTCACTGTATTATTGGGTTGCCCAAAAAGTAATTGCGGATTTTTCATAGAGTCGGCGTTGACAAATTTTTTCACAGCTTGTGACTCTGTAATTGCATTCTTTCTTCTGTCAGTTATCAGCTGTTACTTTTAGCTTGCTTTAGAAAAAAAGTGTAAAAAAAGTATATTTGATTAAAGTTCATTCTAAGATTTATTAAAAATGCATTTACTTTCTTTTAAAAAATCCGCAACTACTTTTTGGGCAACCCAATATATCAATTTCTTTTGTACAAAGCTCAAATCCCTATCAATTATTTTTCCTGTGTGTAATCACACACAGAGATTTGAACTTGCATTTAACGTTACTTTAGAAATTAACTTCAAACGTGAGTTTATGTGTGTGTGTGTGGGTTTGTGTCTGTGTAAGTATGCTTTAGTTCCCTGCACTTGAAATATACAACAATTTCTATGCACACGTTCTACATATAACGGTGCATTTTCATTTAAATGTTATGCACAAAACGTGCAACATTACCCAGTTGGTAATGGAGTTCACTACAAACTGTTGATATCTCAGGGCGAATAATTGCCCAGAACACTGGCTGAATGCAAAAAGTACGGCAAATCTATTAGAGTAGAATATTTGCTATCAGCTGAAGAGAATCTTTGACAGTGGAATTTGTTTGTTAGTAGGCAATAAACAATTGTCATGTTTATAAACAAAATATGTGCCTGTTCATAAAGGCAACTCTTTTTTTGTATTAAATAGACTTTAAATTTCAAAAATAAAATGCAGATATGCAGGCTTCTAGGGAAATTTGCATAGTTGTGTAGTAAATCATTATTAATTTAAGACCTTCTTACCCCCAACAAAACATAAAGGATGAAGAAGAACATTGATTGCAGAGATTTATGACTAACACATATGCCGGTGTTTTGCCACTTAAAAAATATTTTTAGAGTGAGGCATGTAGCCGAGGTAGATTTTTGAAAAGTTGAAAAAAAAAAAAAATATTGAGTGGTAATTAATGTGGCTTCCTTAAGGCCTGTTGAGTTAGAGAGAGAGGGAGAGGAAGTATTTTTTTAAAAGCCTTTACACCACCTCACTAACAGCCCAAGGCAAAAGTATCATGATGACATATCAGTTGCATCCTTAGGGGATATTTGCCAGCCTTATTCTGGCTGCAATAAGCTATAAAGGCCAAATGTTTAATTTTTCCAACGCCCAACAACATCAACCTAACTAAACTCCTGCCTTAGTCAGTCAGTCAGTAGCCAAAAATGTTTGTTATCTATTTTCTGGGAATGATACCTATACTCTCGAAGAGTTGGGCTTTGCATGACCTTTATGCATTGATGTGTTGTCTAAAAAACAACAAACACACGCCCTGGTCTTTTCGCTAAACCCACCACCCTGTAGATTGCATTGCCTTCATAACCAAGAGTTTTATTTTTGTTTTTCAAATCCTGTTAATTTGTTTTTAGCTATTTAGAAGATCTCAATACTATTTGTTTGCCTTTGTTAAAATATGCAAATTACTTTGCATCATCTTCTGCCACTCCATATCGGGCTGCAAATGGTTAGCTATTGCAATTGATAGGCTGACTGGTGGGTGAAAATTGAAATTATTCATTATTTTGCCAAAGAACCATAAATGGAATTTTTATTTTCTACATCTGCAGAATATGCCAATCATAATTGGGCCAACAAAGAAGGAAGCACCATGAATGTAACCATACTTTGGGTATAACGAATAATGAAATGATAACCTAAAAAGTCAGGTTAAACAGCAAGCACCTCATATTGTGGCAAGATTAGATCTATTTTACCAATGAAAAAGTTGGCGAAATTGGTTTTGGTTATAATTTATGCTAATCCCCAAGAAGTTGGTAAAAGAAAACATACGGCGGTTTTGAAAGAAATGGTAAGATGAAAATTTAAAAGCATTCTACGGGATTATTTTATTTGGATTAAAAAACCTAATATTAGAATGAAAAGAAATGAGTAGAAACAAGTAAAAGCGGGTTAAGTTCATAATGGCTGATTTTTATATACCCTACACCATGGATTGCATATGAGAATTTCTTTGAATGACTTTTTGTAATATATTGGAGCTGTCTGTTTGCGATATTTAATTTTTATACCCTCCACCATTGGATGGGGGTATACTAATTTCGTCATTCTGTTTGTAACTCCTCGAAATATTCGTCTAAGACCCGAACGAAGAACTCGAACTAACCATGTCCGTCCGTCTGTCCGTCGAAAGCACGCTAACTTTCGAAAATGTAAAGCTAGCCGCTTGAAATTTTGCGTAAAAATACTTCTTATCGAAGTGGACCATATCGGTCCACGTTTTGATACAGCTGCCATATAAACCGATCTGGGGTGTTGACTTCTTGAGCCTCTACAGGGAGCAATTCCTATCCGATTTGGCTGAAATATTGCATGACGTGTTTTGTTAGGACTTCCAACAACTGTGCTAAGAATAGTTCAAATCGGTCCGTATGGTGATATAGCTGCCATATAAACCGATCTGGGGTCTTGACTTCTTCAGCCTCTAGAGGGCGCAATTCCTATACGATTTGGCTGAAATTTTGCATGAGGCGTTTCGTTATGACTTCCAACAACTATGCCTAGTATGGTTCAAATCGGTCTATAACCTGATATTGCTGCCATATAAAGCGATCTGGGGTCTTGACTTTTTCGGCCTCTAGAGGGCGCAATTCTCATCTGATTTGGCTGACATTTTGCAAAAATTAATTTGTTATGACTTGACCAACAAATCGGTTCATAACCTGATATAGCTGCCATATAAACCGATCTGGGATCTTGAATTCTTAAGCCTCTAGGGGTCACAATTGTTATCCGATTTGGCTAAAATTTTTTACAACGACTTTTCTTATGACCTTCAACATACGTGTCAATTATGGTCTAAATCGGTGTATAGCCTGGTGCAGCTCTCATATAAACCGATTCCCCTATTTTTTACTTCTTGAGAACCTAAAGGGCACAATTTTTGTTCGAATTGGCTGAAATTTTACAAAACAACTTCAACTATAGCTGCAATATTGTAGCAATTCTTTCCTTTTATCATATGTTTGCCTAGCGTATTAAGTTCGGCTCGGCCGCTTTTACTTGTTTGAATAGAGAGAGATTCAATGCTTTGTACTCAGAAAAAAATAATTCTTAGAAAAAACCAACTATCAAATTTCTATATGAAACTTTAAATTCTCAACGAATTTTAGCATTGAATCGAAGACATTATTATTGCTTGAAGTACGTAAGTAAGTCAGAAAAAAATTTGTTAGAGTGGTTTTTAGCTTTTTTTTTAATTTAATTAATTGAGATACTAATTATTGTGCAGCAGTACTTATTGAATTTATTTCATCATAAAGAAGATGCAAGTTACTAAACATGAGATCATGAGTTCAATCCTCTGTGGCACCAAAATTAATAAAATTTGTTTTTCAGGGTAATAGTAGAGAGTATGACACAGAAAAACATGAGATCAGCAATAAAACGAAAGAGTCAAAGCAGAGCGAGCCGAACAAAGAAAATAAAAACACCACCACCCGAAGCAAAGCACATGTGGTGACTGGTTTTTTTGTCTTGCTTATGGATATATTGTTGTTGTTGTATGTTGGATTTCAAAGAGCGCTCTATCTACAACAAATTTGTACTCGGGGTCGTTGAGATCCAAAATAAATTGTTGTAGGAAAATCAACAACTTTACTAGTTGTTTTTTCGACAAAAGTAGTTGTTTTTCGAAATTATTTTTATCTGTGTATTCAAAGAATAGCATTGCAAAGAACTTATAAAAATTAGGTAAGTGTGTGATGTTTTTACTAGACTTAGACTGGCATGGTGGATCGCGATTTCTGATATACTATGCATCTTCATCATCACTTTGTCAAATTGATTACGAGGTTCCACATGCTCAACGACTATGTAGTATGGTGTAGAGCATGCTTTTCTTTTGAAACAGGGCTCAGTAAGGCCTGTAACTCTCTTTGTCTTAGTAAGAGAGAGAGAGAGCGAACAAATCCTTACTTTCCAAGTTTATAATTTCTTTGAATTTAAATGATTTTGAGCTGGAATATGTTCGAAAAATTACGAAAGGATTTTAAAGATCAAAATAAAAGAGACTAAATAGACAAACTAAACAAACCGGCCAGTCGTTGTGCTGTAGGTCAATGTGGGCTACGCACCAAAAAGCACTTTCAGAGACATTCGACGTACTGCCATAGTAGTTGGGTATGCAGACCACCTTAATGAATTTGATAAAGGTGTTGATGGAGATACATGGCGTATCAGAAATCGCCATCCGCCGTGCCAGTCAAAGTGTTATAAGTTCTATGCTATGCAATTCTGTGAATAGAACGTATTGGAGCTTTATTTAGTTATGGCCATGGATGTTAGAAAGCCTACAAACCGACCACGTTAAAATTTTAGACAAATCGGATGATAATTGCCTCTTTTAGAGGCTCAAGAAGAAAAATTGGTGGTGTGCCTTTAACGCGAGGACGTCGAGTGTGAACATCTTTACGGACACCGGGCTATAACGGAGTAGTTGGGGAATGAAAGGGCAGACGATTTGGTGGTGAAGGCCGGAACACTGCCGTCATTTAATTTGGATAGCCCGAAGCCTTTCGGGTCGACGCAGTCCGAGATAAGGGTGTGGGCGACGAAAGCACATGTAACACTGTGGAAGGGCGAAACAGTCAGTAGGACGGCTAAAATTCTTTGGGGTGATCCAAATCGTGAAAGGACGAGACAATTCCTGAAAGGATGTAAGAAGGAGGTCCGTATAGCTTTTGGTATAATAATGAGCCCACTTATGCAAAATCGTTGGGGCAAGAATAGCATGTGTAGGGCATGTGGGGAAGATGATATGACTTTGGAGCCCAGCTTTCGCGGCAAAAAGACACCGAAGTGGGGAGACAATACTAGACATGAACCAACTTAGGGGCGTGGCATGGAAAACATTAAGGGATTTTGTAAGTAGCACCGAATTGATAACTTAGATTTTCTTTTTATACCCACCATCATTGGTTGGGGGAATACTCATCTAGTCATTCCGTTTGTAACACCTCGAAATATTGATCTAAGACCCCATAAAGTATATATATTCTTGATCGTCTCGAAATTCTGATTCAAACTAGCCATGTCCGTCCGTCCGTCTGCCGATAGCGGTCGAACGCGTAGAGCTAGATCGTATTGCACAGATACTTTATACTGATGTAGGTCGTTGGGGATTGCAAATGGGCCATATTGGTTCAGATTTTGATATAGCTCCCATATAAATCGATCTCGTGATTTGACTTGAGCTCCCGGAAGCCACAATTTTTGTTCGATTTTGCTGAAATGCACATAGTGTTCTGTTATGACTTTCAACAAATGTGCCAAGTACGGCACACAAATCGGTCAAGAATCTGATATAGCTCCCATATAAACCGATCTCCCGATTTGACTTCTTGAACCTCTGGAAGCCGCAATTTTCATTCGATTTTTGTACATGGTGTCCTGTTATGACTTCCAATAACTGTGCCAAGTACGGTCCAAATCGGTCGAGAATATGATGTAGCTCCCATATAAACTGATCTCCCGATTTGACTTCATGAGCCCTTACAAGCCGCGATTTTTATCCGACTTGGCTGAAATTTTGCATATAGTGTTCTGTTATAACTCTTAACAACTGCTCTAAGTTCGATCCAATTCCATATTTTAGCAGAATCCATGGTGGTGGGTTTCCAAGGTTCAGCCCGGCGCACTTAGCACGCCTTTACTTGTTCGAGGTTACTTTTTTAGTATTTCGAGCGCACAATAAGACGATTACTGGCTTAGGTGTATGTCCATAGTGGCATGGGACCGATTAATATTTTCACCCTCTTTTCAATCTATCCTTACCTATATCAAATTATGAATCGAATTAGATTGTACTTATAGTGAACCTTAGAAGTCCAAAAAAAACTCTATATGCAAAATTTCAGCCAAATCGGACAATTATTGCGCTCTCTAGGAGCTCAAGAAGTCAAATGGTATATCGGCTTATATGGAAGCTATATCAGGTTGTGAACGGATTCGGACCATACCTGACACAGTCTTTGGAAGTCATTGCAAAACATCTCTTACCAACATCGAGCACTCTTCTTGCCGTCTTATTTTCTACAAAAGACACCACAGAAAAAAAGGCAACATGTTCTCTTAAGATCCTCCAGATCTTGGACGCAAAAACAATATTAGGTCTCAATGACACTTTTTATGACCAGAAATTTTTAAATCCCAAATTTTCCATAAATAGTCTTAAAATCTAACTTTTTTCTTTGTCTTTTAAACATTTTTCCCACCCTCTGATCATCAACCAGATTTTCAAGTCCACTGCTTTGTCTTTGTGATTTTTTTTTATTGAAATCCAACTCCGACATATGTCTCAACGTGTTTTGGACTTTTGCTGATACAGCTCCCAATTTTAGAAGAAATAATGAGTAGCAACAATGTCATCGTTTTATTAACTCCATAAGTATAATTTTTAAATCCTAAAATAAATATTCTCCCACCATTTGAAGGAGATGAACATTCCGCAGTTATTTGCTGCAGATATCAAATAATTGCTTTTGATAGGATTTTTATCTCAAAAAAAAAAAAAAAAAAATGAGAGGTGTTAAAAAGTCGACTGAAAGGAAGCCCTACAAATTAAATGTTTCTTACAAAGTTAGGGTTATATGAGTTGTTGTCTACTGGAAATCTAAACAAATAGTTTTCACATATAACTAAGGAAGAGATGATGCTAGCGTTTTTCATAAGTATGACCAAAATGTATATTCGAATTTTTTGCCATAAGATGTTAGATGTTAGGAGAAATAGGATTGCCCAAAAAGTAATTATCAGCTGTTACTTTTAGCTTGCTTTAGAAAAAAAGTGTAAAAAAAAGTATATTTGATTAAAGTCCATTCTAAGTTTCATTAAAAATGCATTTACTTTGTTTTAAAAAATACGCAATTACTTTTTGGGCAACCGAATAGACCGATCTGCCCATAAAAGCCGCAATTATTAACCGATTTCGCAGAAATTTGGGGCATTGAGTTATGTTAGACCCCTCGATATCCTTGTTTAACTTGTCTCAGATCGGTTCAGATTTGGATATAATTGCCATATAGACCGATCTCTCGATTTAAGGTTATAGGCCCATAACAGGCGCATTTATTGTCCGATTTCGCTGAAATTTGGGTCAGTGAATTTCGACATCCACCCTTATTTGACCTAGATTTGCATATAGCTGCCATATAGGCCGATCTCTCGATTTAAGGTTTAAGGCCCATAAAAGGCGCATTTATTGTCCGATTTTGCTGAAATTTGGTATAGCGAGTTGTGTTAGGCTCCTCGATATCCCTGTTCAACGGGCCAGATTTGGATATAGCTGCCATATATACCGATTTGCCGGTTTAAGGTTTTAGGCTCATAAAAAATTTATGAACAGATTTCCGTGAAATTAGACACAATGAGTTGCGTTGGACCCCTTGTACCGGGTAACCATTCGTACCGAGCATGGTTAAGATCTGTCTCAATCTCTCAATTTAGGGTCTTGGGCCAATAACAGGCGTATTTATTGTCCGAATTCGTTAAAATTTGGTATAGCGAGCTGTGTTATGCTCCTCGACATTCCAGTTCAATACGGCCCAGATAGGTGCAGATTTTGATATGGCTGATATATGTTGTTGTTGTTGTTGTATCATTATGTTGTGTTCTATCTCTCGTTGAGTGTCTAGAGCCAGGAACTCTGCGACTAAGATGGGGTACGTCCACAGGGATATGGGTCTGAGTCAAGTGGGTCTGGCTGGGCAGTTAAACAGGTGACATGTATCGTGTGGTCCCTGGTTACAATCGGGACATACATCTTGCATGTCGGCATCAATCCTTGCTCTGCAGGAGTTGAGGCGGCTACACCTGCCGCAACGTAATTGAGCCAGAACAACTCTGGTTTGCCGGGAGAGGTCAATTTCTTCAAGTGCATTGGGAGGCGGTTGTTTTCCAAGAACTACATTCACCCGGTAGCCATTTACCGCATCTGCTACCGTGTCTGCATGAATGTTGTCTAGACTTGCTTGATATGCCACTTGATCTAGAGGTTCTCTCTTGTAGCGCTGAACCTCACACCTTAGATCATGTAGATCTACCTTAAGGCGACTGGGCGGTGGATATCTATTCACAAGATGATGATTTGGATGGTCTCCGCGATAAGAGCCCAAAAGGTAATGCTTAGACAGCATGTAGTTATGTCTTCGCACTGGTAGGATCTTTGTCTCCTAAGGGGGGTGGTCCGCATGAGAACTGAGGAGACAGCCCGTCGCAGTTCGGAGGGCTGATATATAGAACGATAGAGATCGGAATAAATTATGTCCATCTGTCTGTACGTGTATTTTTATGATCAAGTTACTGTTTACATTTGGTTATAGGTTTTCCTAACCTTATTTAGGGTTTCTTTTAATTTTCTATACAATAACTTTATAATATAGTATTGTAATTATTATTTATCAAAATTCAGGGTCTCTTTTGGTTAGAACACTGTTTAGTTGTTTACCATTTTGGTGTAGAGGTGTTGCAATGATCTCTAGATGGTCATATTTTTGCGTTCTAATTACGTCGCGCCGTTATTCAAATGACAATAAGCGTAAATGAATGGGTAAAAAAATTAAAAAAAAAAAATACTGAAAAAAACAAAAACGAATCAAGAATGATGTGATGTGATAACTAAACTCAAATAGACATCGCAATAACATCGAAAAGCGTTGTAATTGTTGTTTTGCAAAAAGACATGTGATACGGCAATGATTAGATGTGTTGAAATGGCAAAAAAATATAAAATAAATAAAACAAAATCACTGAATTTATATGGATTTCAAGCAAACAATTAGATGCCATATAAAAATTACTAACTTGCTTGCCAACCAGATCTACCCCCCTTCCTCCCTGCCGCTTGAACATATATGAGATGTCGGCTGCTACTTCTGGTCTGATGACAACAGAAGCAAACTTTTTCATAGACATACACACACATATATGCATATAAAATGAGGTTGAAGTCATTGGATATCATTGGATATTGTTTTAACATTTTGAACAGACCTATAGAAGGTAATGAATGCAACAGCATAGTCAACAATCACAATCTTTGAATCAACAACAGCACTTTTTTTTCTAGATAATAAAATAGAAATAACTGATATAGTTTTGCCTACGTATCTGTCTGTCTGTCCGTCGTTCCACCCTGCCTGTCTGTACAAGGCACTAACATAGCCAAGGTTTGATAGGTTCCTTCATCATATTCGAACAGTAGTTAATGGTGAGTATTTTTCTTACATTTTTGAAAAGTACACTGAAAAGAATTACTGTGGAAAAAAAAATTATTTTTGTAAAAAATTTTCAAAAGGGTATTGCTGTACCAAAGGGGTATTTGAATTGAAAATTTTGTAAACAAATTCGTATAATATTTAGTAGGTTAGGTTAGGTTGAATGGGTAGCCCACCATAGGTGAGTTCTATGATACTCCAGAGAGAAGAGAAATAAGATATGAGACCTTGGACCACGTCCAGAGGTTATAAACGAATAAAAAGAAACAGGAGGAATGGATAACCAGAGCGGTGGTGAAATATGCCCATCCCCACGCAAGCACGTAAGTGCCCATGCCTGAGCTTATGGCGCCGCCATCGGAACCATCCCGTCCCTTCAACAAACCTCAGGAGAACACCCAGAGGTTCGCTCCCAGGATCACCCAGATCGCAGATGAACAGGCTTCCCAGAAACGGATGTGCCTACGCCTGTGCTTATGGCTCCCCCGTCGGAACTATCCCGTCCCGTCAGCAAATCGCAGGAGAATTCCCAGAGGTACCTTCGCAAGATCACCCACATCGCAGAAAAACCTGCTCCCCAGAAAGGAGAGCCTGCATCGCTGCAGACCCGGACATGAACATAGCTAGTGCTCAATACTCTCCTCCTCATCCTCATCAAGGCAACTCTTGCAGAAGCCAATGTGCGGTATTCCCACGCAAAAAATTTTACATAATTTATTTTCAAACAAATTTTTACAGAAAATTTTGTCAAAACTTGATTTTTACAGAAAATTTTGTCAAAACTTTATCTTTAGGGAAAATTTTCTGAAATTGTTATTTTTGCAGAAAGTATTTTTACAGTAATTTTTTTATAAAAAATTTTAAAAATAAAAATTTGACAAAATTTTCTATAAAAAAAATTATCAAAAAAACAAATTTGTTAAAACCAAGGCCGCGGAGCCGATGGGAGTCGAGTCAACGTTTTGAGGCCGCAGTCGAAGACCAATTTGGAGTCGGACTATTGAGCCAGAATCGGAGTTCGGTTCGGAGTTGATCACGCTTGCCAGACTATATATATTTGCAATGGTAGAAGCATGCCTCTTTGAGCCGAACATTGCATCATATCAAGGTACCTTTCTTCGAGCGCTGTAAGAAAAGACACCACAAACCGCGGAAGAAGTAACGCATAAAATGAAATTTTTTTTTCAGTAGAAACATTTTTTAAACCCTAAAATTGCTCTTTTAAACTAATTGATGTGTTAAGACCTTTTATTGCGACTTTTTGTGTCTCGAACGGCATATATGTTCGGTTGATGTTTCTTTTTGTCCCCGTCGCCTATGGTTTTTCTCGGGTTTGACAGTCGCCAGCATATTTTCCTTAATTAAGATATCAAATTCTTAATTTACTCCCGTCTGGTTTGGAAGTCAGTCCCTCAGACACTTTAAGTCAAAAATCTTTTCTTCGAGTCCCTTATTGTCGGATATAAATGTTCTGTTAAATGTTAAAGTGCTTGGTCCCTCATATTAATCTCTCCTGTCAAAGACTTTTCATTCAAGTCCAATTTTAGGGGTAGTGAACCCCATCATATACCTAGGAATAAATTTGTTTATCAGATAATCTTAGATACCTTTCATTTGATACCCATATTGACTAAGGCGGATTTGTTTTTTGGGAGTGAGGGACCCCTCGACGCTTGTGAGCAAATTTGTATACAAAGTTCGAACTTTACTCTTAAATACCTTTCATTTGATACCCATATTGTCCCAATCGGCATACATGCCCGTTTGTATGGGTTTTTGGGTGGGGCGTCCCCCTAGCTTATTTCACTCCAAAGTTTTATACCAAATTTTGTATTTCTGGATTACCATTAGGCGGCATACAAAATTGTGTTTAAATCGGTGCACTCATCTCTAAGATCTGGGGTTTTCGAAAATTGAGGAAAGGGGTAGGGTCCAGGGATCAGATTTAAACTTTAATGTCGTGGACTTACCCTTTAAGTCCCATATTTTCCCGATCGACCTACATGTCGTATTGAAAGGTATTTAGTGGGTCGGCGGTCCGAAGACTCTTTGTTTTAGGATTGTATATCAGATTCATAACCTACTCCCTAAGACCTTTTATTTGATACCCATTTTGTGATTTTGGTCATATATGCCTGTTTTGGGATTAGGGAGGTCCCCTAGACACCTTGGACCAAATTCTTATACATGATTCGTACTCTATTTCCATTTACCATTCGTTTGATACCCATTTTGCCCCAATGGGTAAATATGTCATTTTTGGAATGTTTTTGTTTTTTTGGGTGGGGACGCCCCACGGCATTTGGTGTAAAATTTGTATGTCAAGTTGGTCTCTACTCTTAAATACCTATCATTTGATGCCCATATTGTCCCAATCGGCGAACTTGTCCGTTTGGAAGGGTTTTTTGGTGGGGCGTCCCCCCAGGCTATTTGACCCCAAAGTTTTATACCAATTTTATGTTTCTGGGTTACCAGCCATCTTCGAGATCTGGCGTTTTTGAAAACCGGGATAAGGGGGAGGGTCCATATACGCTTATAGCTAGCCGCTTGGAATTTTGCGCAGATACTTAATATTGATGTAGGTCGTTATGGATTGCAAAAGGGCCACATGGGTTCTGATTTGTACATAGCTCCCACATAAACCGATCTCCCAATTCGACTTCTTGAGCCCCTGAAAGCCGCAATTTTTGTCCGATTTGGCTGAAATTTTGCACATAGTGTGATGTTATGACGGTTTAAATCGGTTGAGAACCTGATATAGCTCCCGCATAAACCGATCTCGAAATCGGTTGAGAACCCGATATAGCTACCATATAAACCGATTTCCCGATTAGACTTCTTGAGCCCCTGGAAGCCGAAGTTTTTGTCCCGCATAAACCGATCGAAATCGGTTGAGAACCCGATATAGCTACCATATAAACCGATTTCCCGATTAGACTTCTTGAGCCCCTGGAAGCCGAAGTTTTTGTCCCATTTGGCTGAAATTTTAGACATAGTGTTCTGTTATGACTTTAAATAACTGTGCCAAGTACAGTCTAATTCGGTCTTTAAACAGATATAGCTCCGATATTTTAGCAGAATCCATGGTGGCCAATATACGGCCCGGCCGAACTTAGCACGCTTTAACTCGTTATATAAAAGAATTTTCTCACCATTTAAATTACATAAAAAAATGTTATAACAAATATAAATAGAATAGGCAAATATAAATAATAGTAATCGTGTATATTTTTGAAAAGTTTTATTTCTATCAAAATGTTGTTAAAATCTAATTTTCTTTTTTTTTTTGAAAATTGCGTTAATATTTTTTTACGACTTTGATTTCTTTTTGTGCATTTTCATTGAAGATGTTCAACATCATAGAAAAAATATAAAAAAAAAATATATAATCCCCTATAGAAATGATCTTTTATTTGCTTTACATTCAGTTTGGTTTGAAAAGCGTTCAACTTTCAGAAAGGGTCTTAAATTACCTTTTGTCATTTGTTGGTCTTGGTGGCAAATAGCGATGGCGATGGCTTTAGGGCCATTTGCAATGTTCATCGAGTTGTTGTTACCATTCCATTCAATTGCCTAGACACAATCCCGCCACGACCATTCCCTTCGTCTCTCATCACCATCTAATTTTGCTGATCATATTTTTTTTTCTGTTCATAACACAAAACATTAGTTAAATGTAATTTAAACAAGCGTGATTATGTTTTCAAAAGCTTTCTTACAATTTGCATTTCAATTGAAATGCTTCTTCTACAGCCAGCGTTTGCGTTAGTTCGTTCGGTTTGTCTATTGTGTTCAATGATCAAAATGGACAAGAAGCGAACGTTTTCTGTAACATTATCGCTGTTGGAAAATCAAAAATCTCAATTTTTTAACATAGAGTCGTCGTTGTCGTCTTTTTTGTGCTCAGTTCAGAAATACAATAAAAATTTGTTGAGAAAAAAACAAGGTTTCATTTATAGGAAATCTGTTTACTGCTTTTCGTTGTGTTGTTAGGGTTTTTTTTGTTTAGTGGAGTACTAGGTGTTGCTGGAAGTCACTGAGGCCTGGCGTTTATTTGAAGTACGTTATGGTTTTTTGAAAGGCATTGAGGATTAATTTCAAATATTAAGGCGATCAATTTCGTTGAGAAAATTAATCGTGAATATTAAAATAATATTTCTTAAAAAAATATTTATACCAAAGAATCTATTAAACACGAGTTTTTGAAAAAAAAATATGAACATTAAATTGTTGTTCTACCATGACAATATGGATTTCAACAAAAGGTACGAAGGAGTGAACGAATGAGAATTTAAAATTTCGCTAATATGCCGATATTAATCCGCCCTATGCCACTAAGGATATACACGGATAAAAATAATTTTGAAAACAACAACTTTTGTCGAAAAGACCACTACTAAATTTGTTAAATTTCCTGCAACAATTTAATTTAAATCTTAGCAAACGAAAGTGCAAATTTGTTTCTTTGCAAGCCAACATGTTACAGCTACAATATATCCATAAGCAAGACCAAAAACCATTTAACCAGCCACCACATGTGCTTTTCTGTACAGCTTCGATATGCTGGGGTTTGAATTTTCTTTGTTCGACTCGAGCTACTTTGTCTAGTTCGTTTAATGTTTTGCTATCGGGTTTTTTCTCTGTCACTCTCTACTATTGCCCTAAAATCTAATATTATTAATTTTGCCACCGAACTCTTGATCGCTTGCTTGGTAGTCGTCCTCTAGCCTACCAACATCATTTCATTCAAGATGAAATAACTCAATAAGCATTATTGCACAGCAATAAGCGTCTCAATCAAATTTAAAATTAAAAAAATGTAGAAACGACTTTAAAAAAAATTTTTTGATTATGAAATACATATTTTTTAGCCGAATTTTCTAAAATAAATTTAAAGAAAAAATAAAAAAAAAGTTTTTTTGACCGGCCGGGGCTTTCGAACCTGGGTTTACGAGTATTTAATGGTATGGGAGCCTTGTATGCCACATGGTAGTACCCGTACTTTAATAACTAACTCAACAAAAGAGTTTGTTGAAAATCCACGAAATCTCAACTATGTTGTCTGTAAAGTCTCTACAAACCTACTTCAACAAATAAAGTCTTCAATTCAATGCTAAAATTCGTTGCGAATATAAAGTTTCACATACAAATTTGGTAGTTGGTTTCTTCGAGGTATTGTTTTCTGTGTACACTTTAGCTCTAAGTCAAAGACAAAGTCAAGAATTCCGTGATACTCACAAAATCCTTATTTCGTACAACGCCCCTATGTTGCCTGTGTCTGTTAGCCGCGAAGACTGGGCATAGGAAATGCTCCAACGTCCAACGTCTTCGGCATATGCCCTGCACGTGCTACTACTTGCCGGCCCTATTCTGTCTAAGTGCGCTCGTAGTCCTATGTGTGCCGTTATGATACCTAAAGTTATACTGATCTCTTTCTTACTTCCTTTTATTATTAGCCTCGTCTTCTCACGATCTGAACCGCCCCATAGGATATTCGCTGTCCTACCGACAGTTTGGACGTTCCAGAGGGTTACATGCGCATTCGTCGCCCACGCCCTTAACTCGCCCAAGTTTAATGACGGCAGTCCTATGGCCTTCACGACCAAGGCCTCTGCTCTTTAATTCCCCCTTACTCCCCTATGACCCGGCACCCAAAAATTGCGGATCGTGTCGTCCTCAGAGAAGGCGTAATCTTTTTCTTACTCTCCAAAATTTTCCGTGACCTTGCATTCCTGATTGTTACAGCACTGATGGCTAGTTTACTGTCCGTAAAAATGTTCACACTCGACGTGCTCGCGTTAATACCAAACCACCTTAGGCATTTCCCGGATCTCCGCTTGTAGAACCGTTGTATGATCAAACATTTGGAAACAGATATCAGTCGCTGGTTCTCAATGTCCTCTAGCTTGGATCCATCTGTGTAGCATGAACTTTCTGATGGCAATACCAAAGTCCCATTAATTCAAGACTGTGCTACTGGCAGCAGTGACTCGCACTCGCCTTAAGATGTCGCCACGGATATTCGATCCGAAACCTTTTCCATTCTTTCCTGGTTTCCTATCGTCGCTTCGATTATACCGCGATGGTGTGGCGGGTGGTAAAGTCAGTCCTATGGGAAGATCCTGCCATAGATACTGATGAGAACAATGAAAAGACCTTTGAAGGTCTAGGTCTAGACCTTTGAAGGTCTAGGTCTAGACCTTTGAAGGTCTAGGTCTAGACCTTTGAAGGTCTAGGTCTAGAGCAATACTTTGTGTATATTCTTAGTAAATGTTGATGTCTACCTAAGTTTAGGGCCGACCTAATCTTTCATAAATGTCAGGATATTTTTGGATTAAGTACCCAGGCCACGCAAAATATTTAAATATTGCACAATGGTGCAGAAAACAACCTTCTGCACATTTTTATCAGTAATTTTCGTCCTCATTTTAAAGATACGAGCCAAAGATTAGCAAACTCAATTTAAAGATTATAAATTTTCCAACTTTTTAGAGAAACCGCCAGTAGAGGGCGCAATTCTTATCTGATTTGGCTGAATTTTTGCATGAAGTGGTTTTTTTATTTCTTTCAACAACTGAGCCAAGTATGTTTTAAATCGGTCTAAAACTTGATATACCTGCCATATAAATCATGGATCTTGAGCCACTAGAGGGCGCAATTCTCATTTGGTTTGGATAAAATTGTATATGAAAAGTTTTGTTATGACTTCCAATAACCGCGCTAAGTATGGTTCAAATTGGTCCATAACCTGATAAAGCTGCCATATAAACCGATCTTGATTGTTGATTTCTTTAGCCACTAGAGGGCGCAATTCTTATCCGATTTGGCTGAACTTTGGCATGAAGTTGTTTTTTTATTACTTTCAACAACTGTGCCGAGTGTGATTTAAATCGGTCTACAACTTGATATAGCTGCCATATAAATCATGGATCTTGAACCGCTAGAGGGCGCAATTTTTATTCGATTTGGTTTAATTTTTGCATGAAGTATTTGTTATGACTTCTAACAACTGTGCTAAGTATGGTTCAAATCGGTCTGTGACCTAATATAGCTGCCATATAAACCGATCTTGGATGTTGATTTCTTTAGCCACTAGCGAGAGCGATTCTAATCCGATTTGGATAAAATTTTGCATGAAGTGTTTCGTTATGACTTCCAACAACTGTGCTTAGTATGGTTCAAATCAGTTTATAAACTGAAATAGCTGCCATATAAGCCGATTTCGGATCTTGACTTCTTGAGCCACTAGAGAGCGCTATGATTTGGCTAAAATTGTGCATGAAGTGTTTTGTTATGACTTCCAACAATTGCGCTAGGTATGGTTCAAATTGGTCCATAACCGAATAAAGCTGTCAGGAAATTTCATTTAATGATAGTATCTTCTTTTTAAATGTTTATTCCTTTGGCTCTTGGTAAAAACCTCAAATTTTCGGACAACATTTTTTCAATGTACAATATGGGTCCCAAAAATATTTAATGACTACCTGTTTGGTACCAAAAACGTAGTCGTAGTGTCAAAAAAATGCCGCCATGTTACCAAAAGTGCATCCGTGGTATCAAAAGTATGTTCATGGTACCAAAAAGTACCTTGTTAGTACCAAAAAGTACTTTGTACATGGTACAAAAAAGCACCTTTATGGAATTAATAGTACATTTGTGGTAACAAAAAGTACCCAAATGGTACAAAAAAGTACCTTCCGAAAGTAAACTTAATGATATCAAAGAAAACAGTACCACATTGGTACTAAAAAGTACATTAGCGGTACCAAAAAGTACCCTAATGGTAACTTTAACAACTGTTTGGTAGCAAAATATTATTTTGTGTTATCAAGAAATGCCTGCAATTATACTAAAAGTGTCCCCATAGTACCTTGATGGTACCACATAGTACCTTCATGGTACCGATAATTGCCTTCAGGGTACCAAATAGTATCTTCATAGTACCAAAAATTACCTTCATTGCATTAAAGGTACCTTCACGACGCAAAAAAATTACTATTGATACCAAAACGTAACTTCAATAATACCAAACACAACAGGACCATATTGGTACCAGAGAGTATAATAGAGGTGCCAAAAGTACTTTGATGGTACCAAATAGTACCTTCATGGTACAAAAAAATTGTTTATTAATACCAAAGAGTAATTTAAATGATACCAAACACAACATAATGGGTGATTTTTAAGAGCTATAGGAAAAAAACATATAAAATGCATGAACGATTATTTGAAGATTATTTCATGCTTGTCTGTATGGACATGAACTTTAACATAGCCCCACACAAAATAGTCTCAAGGCGTTAAATCGCACGATCTAGGCGGCCAATTGGAACTCGCCTCTCAATAAGTCCATTGTTATGCATGATGTGCGGCATGTGGCACCGTCTTGTTGAAACCACATATCATGCAAGTCAAGCGGAGGCCACCGTAGCGCAGAGGTTAGCATATCTGCCTATGACGCTGAACGCCTGGGTTCGAATCCTGGCGAGACCATCGGAAAAAAAATTCAACGGTGGTTTTCCCCTCCCAATGCTGGCAAAATTTGTGAGGTACTATGCCATGTAAAAGGCTCCCTCCAGAAAATTTTGCAATTTTTTTCTATATATTTTTTTAAATTTTGGCAAAATTTGTGAGGTACTATGCCATGTAAAAGGCACCCTCCAGAAAATTTTGCAATTTTTTTCTATATATTTTTTTTAATTTTATTTTTTTAAATTTTGGCAAGATTTCATATCTATAGAACTTTTTTGTTTAAAATTTATTCTAGAAAAACATTTTTTTAAATTGCTGGTAAAAAATGTTTTTTAATAATGTTTTGATTTGCTGTACTATTAAAAAAAATTATTTTATTAACTAAAGTTTCCCTTTTAAAAAAAATCCGCCCTCCGTTTGGCTCTATAAATAAATCCCCCTATTTGATTTTTTTAATATTCATATATCCTTTTTTAATTATTGAATAATAAAATATTTTTAAATATTTTTATTGCAATCGATTAAAAAACAACATTGAGGGGAAAAACACCTCATTTAAATAAATTGAAGCGTAAGACAATTTCAATAATTCTCAGAAATTTAAGATCACAAACAAAGATATTCTGAAATTGTAATCAAAAACCATGGCATATTGCCCAACAGCCATAGCGCATATATAAGTCATCTCTCACTCTGCAAAGGTGGAAGTGGGGACGACAAATTTTTGGTATTGTTATTTTATTAAAATATATAACAACAACAGCCAGGCAGAAGATCATCAACGGGGCAGAAAACCAAAAGAGAAATAAACAAAATTTTAATAAAAATTATTACACCTCAATGGGTGATCACGTAGCGGCGTGACAAACACACATGACACGCATTCAATAAATTTCACAAGAAAGACGGACACAAAACTGGGGAAGCACATACCAGGCCATAGCATGCCATGCCAGGCCATACATGTAGGAGCTGAGGCTGCTGGCAAGATTTTTTTTCGTAAGAGGAAACTCAAACTTTGAAGAAGGAAACCAAGGCAGAAGGGTAGATCATCACATGAACAACGACTAGCCAAACTGAAGCAATAATTTGCTTTCTCAGAGTTACACAAAGAAATGACAAGCAGAGAGTTGTAATGAAAAGATCACCACAATCACAATCACCATCATCATATTCGTCGAATAAGATTTCAAAATTTGTTTCTTTGGCTTAAGCGAAAAAAAAAAATTAATTAAAGCTTTGAGCACGCACCAGATTCGAATGTGATGATTTGGTATAGCTGCAAGAAAAAAAGTAGGCCTAGACTTTAAACAGCCTACCGAGAAACCCCAGTTAATGATAGCATCAGCTAGAAAACCGAAGGCGGCTAAAAATTCTGAGCCAAGCAAGCAAGCAGCCAAAACCTAGGAGCTGATCTATGAAAAGTGATAAATCACTCAACTCTCAAGACAACTCTTTTCATAACAATGTCACTGCCATTGTGTTTGGAATCAAAGAAACGAAGAAAAGTTCGCTTGCAAAATATTTTGCAGCATAATTGTCTAACAATGCCCGGAGATGTCATTGATATGAGGAAATATTTGCAAACGTTAGGCCTTTGTTTCGTATGACCTAAGAGTAATTGCTGTGGCAACAAGAAGTACAAAGAGAAAACTCAGATCCTTGTTAACCCCTTTCTCTTTGTTAAATGCCATAAATTTTCGCCAAAATACTCTTAGAGAACAATGGCCCAAGGACAAAGGCGATATTTTCACCACAGTTGGCAAATTTGATGATCTGATCTGCTTCTTCTGCCGGCAACAATAGAAACAAAGGACTTTTGCCAAAAACGAAGAAATTGCATTATCGCCATTTATACCCTATCAATAGCTAAACTCTGGCGATCAATGATCAATAACCAGTATAACGAAGGTCGTTCGGTTCTTATCAAAGGGGTGGTTTTGGGCTGGTTAGGCCAGCGCTACTACCTAAGACAACTGCCCTCAATTTCCTCAAAGATTGAATTTCTTTTATCCTTTCATGACAGCATTTCAATGAAATTTGCATATCAATGAAATTCTCAATTTATTTTGCTTTGCTCTATGGCTTGACATTTGAGGGGCAAGCTGCAAGCCCGATGTCCTTGCAGATGTCTGTCTGAAGGTATTTCTGCTGCCTCCTTCTTAAGGCAATTTGCATAATGAACCTTTGCCATAAGGATTTCTCATAATTATTTATGCAATGCAGTTTTTTTCTAAGGAGTTTCTGTTTTTTTTTCTCTCAACTCTATTGATTGAGGCAAATGTTGCTGCTGCATTGTGGCCATGTCCACATATTTTCAACGCAAACAATTCTTATGATAATTATTTAGCCATAGCATGATTTGCATAATTTTTTTTTTCGTTTCCTTGCTTTGGCTAACCTTTAAGGTAAGGTCCTTAGAAGAGAAAATTGTATCGAGTTTGCATCAATGATTTCTGAAGATGCGTTTCGTTTATTCCCATTTCAATCTAAAATCTTGATTTATTGATGACAATTTTGTTTTTTTTTTTTAAGAAGCGGAAGCAGATGTTACTTTAGGTGATTGGGATTTTTTTTTTAATAAAAAAAAAAATCTTTGCATACCTGAGAGGATCTTTAGGGATCATATAATTAATATGATTAAATAAATATATGCAAAAAAGCTTAAACGGATCTTTAAGGAAATTACTATCATGTATTCTCAAGGTCAAGAAAGTTCCGAATTGTGCTTAAATACTTCAGAGACAGCTATGCAAATTTTAGTTTTTATAAATCAAAACTTTTTTGTAAGAACAATTTTTGTTAAACCAAGAATAGGAATTTTGTCAAGGTATTATGGAATTGAAATAAAATATCAAGGCCGAAAGCGTTGAAAGACGAGTGATGCAACCTTATTTTCAATCTTCCTAAATAGGGCAGACAATTGAAAAAATGGTTGAAAAAATGGAGGTGAAGAGCATGGTTGTACGTACCGAATTGACCCGAAGGAGTTCTTCATTGGCAAAGGTCGTCGCCTCAGTGTGAGTGTTTGTCATTTTTTGGAGAGGCACATCTCAGAGTGCCTCCTTCGCACGCTTCTGTTCCGTGCCGGGATTAAAAATAACCCCGGACCGTGTTTTTTTTCCGTTTGCTAGAACCGCCTTCATCGTCGGCCGGT
Organism: Stomoxys calcitrans; assembly: GCF_963082655.1. Lineage (NCBI taxonomy): Eukaryota > Metazoa > Arthropoda > Insecta > Diptera > Muscidae > Stomoxys > Stomoxys calcitrans. The sequence continues at coordinate 8,466,381 of NC_081555.1, read as the reverse complement.
GTTGGTGAGATGTAATCGATGCATGTAGTGGAAGCATTTCCGATCTTGCTTTGGCCTGACGTCAATGTGGAAGTAGGATCGCACTAAATATGTTGCAAGGTATTCAGCGAACATAGAAAGCAAGGTTTATGACCCCCTTGTCGTCATCACACAGTGGGACCAAAACGAAAAAATCTAGTAAAGATATGCCCTTTGAGAACGGATAGGGACCACTCTATGAAATTTGAAAAGGTTAAAGAGGAGGTGTTATCGAGATCATGTGCAAATTTAACGGCCCTGGGTAGTCCGGGCGCCTTTCGGCAGGCGCCTAAAGTTGGTCACCACGGCATTTTGAAAAATAGTTCAGGCTGCCTAATCTTCATTTGTAGTCAGATTTTCAAAATCCTTTTTTTGCTGGATAATGAATGCTCCACAATCCGCTTGAGGTATTTTGAGATGCAAATTATACCCGTTTAAGTTAACGTATCTTGTAAAAACTTCACCTAAAATGCTTCTACAGTATGTCTTCTTTACAAGAGAAGAAAAAAAAAAATTAAGATATTTTAGCATCTTTTTTCAATAAAAGCTAGTCAATGAAAAAAAAAAAAATTTGACCAAAAAATTCCTTTTTTACATTTTTTTAGTCCAAAATGTATAACTTTTAAGTCCAATATCGGATGTTGACACATACTGCAGCAAAGTCAATGTAAGTTTGTCAACAATGTGAAGCAGTCATCAAAATGAAAATCGAACCACAAAAGCCTTCGTAAATTGCAAAATTTGAAGTCAGTCATATGAAGTCACAATTCAAACTTTAAAACTCATATATTCCCGAAATCAGTGGAGATATCGTATACATCGAGCTGATTATTTTGTAGGGATTTTTGAGCACTATCCCCAAAACAAAAAGAAATCGTACCACATGTGAAGATTTGACAGCCCTAACATTTTTTCGAAATGGCGAGGTTGCTAATGTTTGAGGCACTGCCCTCGGTTGGGTTTGCAAATGGGCCATATCGGTTCTTGTTTTGATATAGTCGTCATATAAAGCGATCTGGAGTCTTGAACTCTTGAGCCTCTAGAGGCCGCAATTATTATCCGATTTAGCTGAAATTTTGCATGACGTGTTTAGTTATGACTTTAAGCAATATGGACTGAATCGGTCTAAAGCCTTATACAGCTGCCATATTAACCAATTTCCCTTATTTACTTCTTGAGCCCTTAAATTCAATTTAATTATGGTCCGAATTGGACCATAACTTGATATAACTCCAATAGCATAGCAATTCTTTTCTCTTATCCTTTATATACCTTAAAAGACATACCGGAAAAAGAAATCGACAAATTTGATCCATGTTGGAGGTAATATAAGATTCGGCCCGTCCGAACCCACTGTGCGTAGTCGGCTTAGCCGACCTCGTCGTCGGACAATGTAAACCCTCCAACTACTCCCATGCAGCAATATACGCAACAGCAACAGCCCAGCCTAAATAGTGCCGTTCATTCTTCAATTCTTGCATTCTTGAATTGCAATGGTCTGCGAGGCAAGATCGACGAGATAGTAGATTTTATGAGTCGGAGGAACATATTGGTTGCAGCGAACCAGAAGACAAAGCTAACCAACACCTACAGCCTGCACAGTTGTCACGTAGGTAATGTGCTACGTAAGTATCGCTTAAGTAGTGGAGGTGGGGGATTGGCCTTTGTGCTACACCATTCCGTGCAGTATAGACCTGCCTGCGCCTGGCGCAAGTAATCCCTAAATGAAATGTTTCGAGCAGTCAAATCCGGTGCTGCCGAGATAAAACTATACAATGTGCACTTACTGCCGGTTGGTTGGGGTGACCGAGTTAATGCCCAAGTCTACAGGCACGACAATAGTGTTCTAATGTTTGGCCATTATCGCCTGGTTCTAGAAGATTTAAACGTGAATCACGTTTCATGGCATTCTCCCCTATGTTAAGAACAGCGGAGCAAAGCATTCGCAAAACAGATTGAAAGCTGCATGTTTTGCACGGTGAAAGAGGATGCCTCCAGTAGGATTACGAGGGGGTGCAGCAGCTCGCCAGGCATTTGCATTACATTCGCTGAGTGAGGTATTAGGTATCCAGGCAAGTCGTCATTTCCTTGGGATCAAACCACTCGACCGACCAACCGACTTCATAACCTTTGAGCGCCGGATATTTCTCAAAGAGAAGATGGTCGATTCGGATTCAAAGAGTGCACCAATCGAATGTGCTAAAAGCCAAGAGGAAATTTCGAGACATCATTTACAGCAGCAGCTGCTCGCTTTATACCGTTTATACCAGCCGATCGAATACCCCTAAGTGCGGTCAATTCCCCGGCGCAGGCGGCGGTATCCGCAGACGAGCGTGATGGAATTCGTTGCACGGACCCCACTATTCCTAAAATATACAGGGTAATCAACGAACCTAAGACACAATCCCGATAGCAGCTCAGCTCCAAACCATTTCAAAGTGATATCTATATTCTCACATGACATATTTTTTTCGATTTTCTCCCACCGTGCGACGTCTGGAAGATGAGCGCAGAGTGATCCCGCTACTGAAGCTTGAGAAGGACACGAGTAAAGGGGAGTTGTACAGACCGATCTCCCTTCTCTCCCCAGTTGCTAAGACGTTTGAGGGACTACTACTTCCGAGCCTTATTAGAGAATTTCCATTCGCCGAGCATCAGCATGGATTTCGAAGACTGCATAGCATAACAACTATTGGGTTGCCCAAAAAGTAATTACGGATTTTTTAAAAGAAAGTAAATGCATTTTTAATAAAACTTTGAATGAACTTTAATCAAATATACTTTTTTCACACTTTTTTTCCAAAGCAAGCTAAAAGTAACAGCTGATAACTGACAGAAGAAAGAATGCAATTACAGAGTCACAAGCTGTGAAAAAATTTGTCAACGCCGACTATATGAAAAATCCGCAATTACTTTTTGGGCAACCCAATATTTTGCATGATATCACCGCATATATTTGATGTGGCTTCAATCAGGACTGTCATTGTGGCATTCGACACGATCAGCCATGCCAAACTATGTGAGGACATCGCCAACACGTTCCTCCAGCCAGGCCTGAAACGCTGGATAGTGAATTATATGGAATTTATGGATAAGAAATTGGAACACGTTGGAGTGAAATAGGGAGTTTCCTAGGGCGGAGTAATATCTCCGGTACTGTTTAATCTCTCCCTATCCTCCATTGCACCCCCTCCAGACGGCATAGAAATCGTATCATATGCGGCTGATGGTACGACCATGCCATCAGGCCCCCACTCATTGTTGACATCTACGATAGCTTAAACTTCAACCTTAACGAACTTGGCTTTAATTTCGCTGCAAGAGATCTGAAGATATCTGACACCAAATCCTAAGCCACATTGCTAACTACATAAAGGGTATTGTTTTAAGAGCTATAGGAAAGTTTTTCAAAAAAAAACATGAAATTCAGTAAAATGCATGAAATCGTTATTTGAATGAATAGTACAGTCTTATATAATTTAATGTTTGAAGATTATTTCATTCAAATGTTGACCGTGTCTGCGTCTCAAATGGTCCATCCGTAGTCAAAATTTCGGCTGGTATCTCACGAATAAATGCTTCAATGTTGTCTTCCAATGCATCAATTGAAGAGGGTTAATCTGTATACACATGAGATTTAACATAGGCTCCAGAAAAAATAGTCTAAAGGCGTTAAATCGCACGATCTAGGCGGCCAATTGACTGGCCCCGACGTAAAATAGAAGGTTCACCGAACTCATCTCTCAATAAGTCTATTCTTACTCGTGCTGTGTTGCATGTGACACTGTCTTGTTGAAACCAAATGTCATGCAAGTCAAGCTTTTACATTTTGGGCAAAAAAAAAAATTGGATATCATCTCACGATAGCGCTCACCATTCACAGTTACAAAGAAGTACGGTCCAATGATGCCACCAGCCCATAAACCGCATCAAACTGTTACTTTTTCTGGATGCATTGGTAGCTCTTGCAATGTGTCTGGCTGATCTTCACACCAAAATCGAGAATTCTGCTTATTTATGTACCCATTGAGCCAAAAATAAACTTCGTTGATGGATAGAAGCAGCGCGCGATGAACTTCCTCAACAGAGCACGCATTTTTATAATAAAATTCAATAAATTGCAAGCGATGTTTGTTTGTAGGAGAATTCTTGGTTAAATTATAGACCAAACTGAACATGTTTGAGAGAGAAACAAAACTCGAAACGTGTGCGAGCTGTTTAAATTAGTATTGCCAAAAAAATAATAGTTAAAAAATCAAGGCCCTCAAGTCATTTGCTGGCAGCACTTGAGGGGACGTCATAGAAACCTCGTTGACCACGTAAAAAGCAATTGGCAGATCAATGGTAAGTTATGCAGCGCCAGTGTGGTCTAGTCAACTATGTGGCAAGCAGTGAAATAATATTCAGATGCCGATCTTCGAACCTTCGAACTGCGACGAGCAGTCTCCTCTTCATCAGGAGACAAAGATCCTACCAGAGCGAAGATATAATAAAGTGCTTTCTAAACAATGCCTACTGGACTTTTGTCGCAGGGACTATCCACATCATCATCTTGTGGAGAGGTATTCACCACTCAGAAGCCTCAAGGTGGTTCTTCAAGATCTAGAGTGATATTTTCAGCTCTACAGGAGGGAACCGCTCCTAATGCTGGCGGCATTTGTGAGGTACTTGTCATGGTAAAACTTTTCCCCAAAGAGGTGTAGCAATGCAGCTCGCCGTTCGTACTCAGCTATAAAAATAAGGCCTCTTATCATTGAGCTACAACTTGAATTGGACAGCACTCTTTGATATATGAGAAGTTTGACCCTGTTCCTTAAAGATATGCTCATGGGCAAATTTGCAAGACGTCAATTCAGGAGATAGGATCATATGGGAGGCATATCAGGATATTTACCTACTTGAATCTTACTTGGAACGAGTGTTGGAAGCCGCAACAGAACACTAGATGCTAAGTTTCAGCTACAATAAATTGTATAACAATTGCGCTTCAAGAGGATTAAGATTTCAAATCGGGAGATTGGTTTATGTGGAAGCAATAGTAGATTATACACAGATTTAGACCTTAATTGGTCGGAGTGTTGGAAGTCAAAAAGAATCTTGTGTTGAATTTTAGCCAGCGCAACTAGTAATGGCGGCTTCCAGGGGCTCAAGAATTTAAGTCGAAGGACCAGTTTATTTGAGAGCTATATGCAAATCTGAACCGATATGGATGACCTACCATGACCAATATGAAGTATTTTGGCAAAATAATATGGTGGTGGATATTAGAACATAATATTTAAAGACCCTTTGAACTCTAAGCAAACTTCAAATTTCCAACCATTTTCGTTATATTTTTTATCTACTCATTCTCGGTTCTCTCCGTGAAAAAAATTATTGCGTAGTATTATTGCTGTATAAAATTTAATTCCCAAAGGAGATCGAAAGTAGTTCATTCACACTTGAAATAACATTTATTCAAGCACACACCCTTTCCTCTTGTTTTAAGACTTGTTTGGGGCAAATAAATACTAGTTCCATACAGTTCAGGGATTAAATTCCATTTTTTTTCTTTTTTTCCTATTTAAGGAAATTAAAAACTACACTCCTTTAACGAAAAAATGCGTATCGTAAGAGTAAGAACCAGGAAACATCATTAATATGCATTAATTCCAGATCAAGAATTATTTCCGTATTTTGTGTCACAAACAGAAAACCAAAGAAAACAAAATTCGACACTCTGTGGAATCTTAATTTCCCAAAGAAGAACATACAAAAAAATGAAGAAATAATGATATTTCTATCCAAAAAAAAATCTACATTGGAACAAAAAAGGATTAAAATCAAACGGAAGTGAAGGAAATATACACAAAACATCTGAGAAATCATTACATTTGGATGTATGAGTGTAACGAGAGGGCATATGTGTGAGAGTGAATGTGTGTAAAATCATTTCAAAGCCTAATGACATTTTGAGGTTGAGCTGATTCTATAGATGAACTGTTGAGGCTGATGATGGTGATGGTGATGCTGATGCTGATGCCCTGGGCATGCTGTGTATTGCAAAGGAAAGGGTGAAATCCAAAAAAGAAATATGACATTTGTTTATTTGCATCATTTACCTTTTTTACATATGAAACGAACAAACACACACACACACATTCATAGTACATCAACAGCGGCAGCAATGACATCCTTTTGAATAGCACTGCAAGAGAAAAACAAGGATGTCGCATGAATTTGACATAATCTGTAATTCAAACATGTCTCAGATTGTGCTATACCAAAAAAAAAAAACAAAAAATCCTCTAAAGGAAATATTAAGCAAGAGCTCAAATAAAGCAAATCGAAAAAAAGAGAGAGAGAAAAAAGGAAGAAATGGTTGCCAACGAATATAGAATACCCTAATCGTCACCATACAATTGGTCATTAAAACTCATAGAAACACCAACAATGACCATAAAGAGAAGGAGGCTCACTTATTGCCCTGTTTAATTCTAGGTTGAATACCCAGCAAAAACTCTCATTACCAAATAACCAGAAAGGTAAGATCATTCAATAACTAATAACTACTTATTTTTCGGCATCTTTTCTAATTACTTTTATATGGCGATGTCCTAGGAGGAAAGTCCTTACGCACAAGCATACCAATAGTTCAAAAATAAGTACTTATGAATAAGCATACAAGTTGTCAGAAAATAATGACATATTATCTTAGTTGAAAATACTTAAATAAGAGTATATTTTTACTCGAGTATTTTTTTGGGGACGATCTAACAAACCACTTTGTCGATTGATCTAGCCCAGTGGGAAAACTAGTAAGGCCTGACAACAGCGCTTTAAAGCCTTATAATAGAAGCACCGCATGCCTAATAAAATGAAGCTTACAAAAGGACTACCTTGCAATTCTAAAAGTTTGACAGCGGTTGCCTTTACCGTCTTTATGAATTCTTTTTGAAGTATCAGTAGAATGAAGGGTGCTTTTTTAAACCATTATCTTGTTGGCAAGATAATGTTTCACATGTTTAATTGTTTCACTGTCAAACATCTTCAGTTTGGTCTATAATTAAACCATAAATCGTCTTACAAACGAACAACGCTTGCAAATTATTAGATTTTATTATCAAAATGCGTGTTCTGTTAAGAAAGTTCATCGCGCGCTTCTTCCATTTTATGGTCAGTTTTATCGACCCACTGAAGCGGCTATTCAGGCTATTGTGTCTAAATTTCGCACCAAATTTACATTGTTGGACATTTAACCACCAACACGCTTACGTAGAGTGTGAACTCAAGAAAACATCGCAGCTGTATCGGCCAGTGTTAATGATGACTATCAATTATCGATTCGTTGCCGTTCGCAGCCATTGAGTCTCTGTTACTCAACGTGGAAAATTTTGCAAAAGAATTTAGGTGTGAAGCCTTTCAAAATACAGCTGGTGCAAAAATTGAAACCGAACGACCTACCGCAACGCAGAATTTTTGGTGAATGGGCTCTTGGAAAGTTGGTCGGAGTTGCACTTTTTTATCGAAAATTTTTATTCAGCGCCGAAGCTCATTTTTGGCTCAATTGGTACGTCAACAAGAAGAATTGTCGAATTTGGTGTGAAGATCAGCCTGAAGCATTGCAAGGGCTATCAATGCATCCAAAAGAAGACACAGCTTGGTGCGGTTTATGGGCTGGTGGCATCATTGGACCATACTTCTTCAAAGATGATGCGAATCGTAACTTAACTGTGAATAGTAAGCGCTATCGTGAGATAATATCCAACCCCTTTTTTGCCCAAAATGCAAGAGCTTGACTTGCATGACATGTGGTTTCAACAAGACGGTGCCACATGCCACACAGCGTGAGTAAAAAGTCGGGGCCAGTCAATTGGCCGCCTAGATCGTGCGATTTAACGCCTTTAGACTATTTGTTGTGGAGCCGATGTTAAAGTTCATGTGTCTACAGACAAACCCGCTTCAATTGACGCATTGGAAGACAACATTGAAGCATGTATTCGTGAGATATCAGTCGAAATGTTGGAAAGAGTATGCCAAAATTAGACTCAGCGGATGGACAATTTGAGGGGCAGTCACGGTCAAAATTCGAATGAAATAATCTTCAAACATGAAATTATATGGACCGTACCATTAGTCCAGAGGTAATTATGTCCGCCTATGACGCTGAAAGCTTGGGTTCGAATCCTGGCGATTCAGCGGTGGTTTTCCCCTCCTAATGCTGGCAACATTTGTGAGGCACTTTGCCATGTAAAACTTCTCCCCAAAGAGGTGTCGCACTGTGGCACGTCGTTCGGACTCGGCTATAAAAAGGAGGCCTCTTAGCATTGAGCTTAAACTTGAGTCGGACTGCACTCATTGATATGTGAGAAGTTTGCCCCTGTTCATGGGCAAAATTTGCATTTGCATTACCATTGATTCAAATAAAGATTTAATAATTTTTTCTGAATTTTATGCGTTTTTTTGGACAACTTTCGTATAGCTCTTAAAAAATCACCCTTTATAAAAGAGTTGCGTGACTAATTGATTGCTGACTGACTGATTGATTGGTGACTGACTGATCATCGCCCAGTTTAAACGGCTTAAGGTAGAATCATGAAATTTTGCACGAATGTTGGTCTTAAGGCCTAAACACGGGTACGGTTGGTGATATTCGTACGTTAAGGTACTAAAAATTACCAAAAAGTACGAAATGGTACATATTTGCCCATCGCGAACGGAAAGGGTTAGAATTATGTTCTTGGGGTCAAATTCAAGAGCGTCTCGAAAAAATAAGGTTTGGTAAAAAAATTTGGAAAATCGTACCAAAAGTGGGAGAAATAGTACGTTTAGTACCGGAATTGGTACTTTCTTTGTAAATTGAACTAGAGCTTTGAATTTAGGAATTTAGCTACAGTGTGGCAACCTTGAGGATTTGGCTATAGGATTTTTTTCTAAATTGTACATTTAGGTACTAAAAAAAGTAACAAAAAGGTACGAAATGGGTGAAATTTGGACAGGGCGGAGGGATAGAGGCAGATTTTCGAAATTGGACTTAAAAGACAGATTGTGCACAAGGACGAGGATGAGAAAAAAATGGTAAAATAGTACTGGGAGCGGGAGAGAATGTACGCTAAGTACATTAATTGGTACAATTTGGTTGATTTTCGAAATTGGACTTAAAAGACAGATTGTGCACAAGGACGAGGATGAGAAAAAAAAAATGGCAAAATAGTACTGGGAACGGGAGAGAATGTACGTTAAGTACATTAATTGGTACAATTTGGTAGATTTTCGAAATTGGACTTAAAAGACAGATTGTGCACAAGGACGAGAATGAGAAAAAAAAAATAGAAAAATAGTACTGGTAACGGGAGAGAATCTACGTTAAGTACATTAATTGGTACCATTTGGTACTTTCTTTGTCATGAAGGTACAACTAGGAAAAATATATGATGGATGACTAAATGATCTATTCAAAATTCGTACATATTGGTATTATTTGGAACTTTCTGTACAGATGGAACCAAAGATCTGAAATTTGGCGTTTAGGTAAAACTAAGAAATATATGATGGGCAACTAAATGATTTTTTCACAATTCGAACATTTTGGTGCCAAAATTGGTACTATTCGGAACTTTCTTTACAGATTTGGCATTTATTTAAAACTAAGAAATATATGATGGACGACTAAATAATTTTTTCACAATTCAAACCTTTTGGTACCAAAATTGGTACTATTTAGTACTTTCTGTGCAGATGAAACTAAAAGTGTGAAATTTGGCATTTATGTAAAACTTAGGAATATATGACGGGTGACTTTGATCTTTTTACAATTCGTACATTTTGGTACAATAATTGGTACTATTTAGTACTTTCTGTGCAGATGGAGCTAAAGGTGTGAAATTTGGCATTTAGGTAAAACTTAGAAATATATGATGGGTGACTTTGATCTTTTTACAATTCGTACATTTTGGTACCAATATTGGTACCATTTGGTACTTTCTGTGCAGATGGAGCTAAAGATCTGAAATTTGGCATTTAGAAATAGTAAAACTTAGAAATATGTGATGGGCTACTAAATGATTTTTTCACAATTCGAACATTTTGGTACCAAAATTGGTACTATTCGGAACTTTCTTTACAGAGGAATCTGAAAGTCTGTAATTTGGCATGTAGGTACAACTAACAAATAAATGATGAATGACTAAATGATCTATTCAAAACTCGTACACTTTGGTACTAAAATTGGTACCACTTTGTACTTTCTGTTCAAATGAAGCTTGAGGTCATTACAGGGGTGCTAGCATATCTGACTGTTGACCCCAGCGTTTGAAACTTGGCGAGAACATCACAGATAATTTCTGCGGTGGCTAACCCCTTCAATTAGGTGGTTCAGACCCAACTATAAAAAGGGATCCCTTATCATTCAGCTAAAACTTGAATTATACGAAAAAGTTTGGCGTTATTTTTCAATGGAGTGTTCGTAGGAAAACTTCCATTTCCATGTTGCATGGCAAACTATTAAAAGCAAAGCAATTTAAAAAATCTCACCGAAATTCAGCTTTATATTAGTAAAATATATTAAATTATCTTTTTCTTCTCATTATCCTAAATTACAACATTTTTTACCTCCATATCTGCTGTAGGGTATCAAGAAGAGAAAACGCAAAACTCCATCACCTATGAGTGTGGAAAATAAATGAATTGTAAAATAGAAATGGCAGCCAAAAAAAAAATCCCAACAAATTATTTGTAACAAACCTAATGATCATGGTCATGCTGATGATAATTCGGGAATTTCATGTGGGGTCCTTGTTTTGCAACACCCTTTCGTTTTGAAAGGACATGTGTAATCTATACAGTCCACAAAACCATAAAACCCTTCTATCAAAGCAAATGACATATAGAAATTTGCACTCGAATGCTAATAGTTAATGATATAAATCCAAAAGTGGCAGAAAAACGAAAGAAAGAAAGAGAGATTTTGAAATGTTTTAGACAAGGGTCTTAGAAAAAGAAAAATCTAAATTTAATAGGTCGCCTGAATATGTGTTTGGTTACACATGTACCTTGGCACATATGTATGATGAGAACATCAGTCCTTGTGTCAGTGCATGAGTGTGGCAGTAGTTTCAATCAAAAGGATTATTAATGATTTTAGTGACAGGTCGTCAAGGATTCAAATGTGCAAGCCGAAACCCGTTACGATACACTTGAATTGCTTTAGCCAAATTCTGTTGTATAACAACAAAACAGCCTTAAAAAGTATTTTGGCAGTAGTTTTTTTTTTTTTTGTGAGAACTTGTTTTCTTTTCATTTGCCTTAAAAAATGATTTATGAAGTGAGGAAAGTTGGGAAATGGGAACGAATGTCTAAATAAGTGATGTCAAGGCAAATTCAACACGTTTCTGCATTTTTGCGCAATGTCATAGAACATAAATACCCAAAAGTATTTAAAAATCATGCATGTTAACAAATAGGAAATGTATAGATCAATTTGTTGATGTTTAAAGAAGATACCTATATTGCCGAAACCAGAGGAATATTCCTTATATTGAACTACCAACTAATGGAAATGGTTTATCACGCAACTGGTTCGAATACCTAATATTCCCAACATCTTATCTCAAAATATTAATCTTAAACACTCTGGAGTATATATTTTTCTGATTACCTTGTTCGTGCATCTGTCAAAGTTGCGATAGATTTAAAACTCTTGAAAACTAGGTTGTTAAAGATTTGTATTAAGCCATAAAGGTGGTAGTTGACCAGGTGGGTTTGGGCAGTACTCTGAAAAACTAGGACTGTTCACACTGAGAAGGTTACCCGACCAGTGTAGAGTGTATCAAGCGGAGGTTTTTGTAATCAAAGAAATTGTGGAATGGCTTAAATATATGGTCGTAACAACGATTGACATAAATATCTTTTCAGACAACTAGGAAGACATTAAATATCTGGGGAACATATTTCTGAATTCAAAAACTGACCTCGACTGTCGCAGATCTCTCAAGGAAATGGCTGAATAATTCAAAATTCACCTGTTCTGGGTGCCGGGCCACAAAAATATCCCAAGAAATTATAGAGCAGACGAACTTGCGACACTAGGAACTACCTTACACATTCAAGAGGAACTGGGATCTGTGGGTATGCTCTTAGATACGTGTAAGCTTAGTATTAAGGACTGGCCCGAAGGGCAACGATTGACAGATGGTCACAGAGAGGGGTTTGGGAACCTAATCTAGACTTGAAGAAGAAGCTACAGAAGAAGAAGCTGTGAGCACGTGCTGCATGTGTTTGTCACCCAAAGTTAGTCAGAAGGAATTCCACTTTTGGTTCTCATTTCTTTGAGAATATCTCTGATTTAGCTAATGTGAACATTCGAAAGTTGTTAGGCTTTTTATACCAACCACATAGGATGAGGGTATACTAATCTAGTCATTCCGTTTGTAATACCTCGAAATATTCTTCTAAGACCCCATCGTCTCGACGTTTTGAGTCGATCTAGCCAAGTCCGTCCGTACTTCCGTTCGTCCGTCTGTCGAAATCACGATAGCGGTCGAACGCGTAAAGCTAGCTGCTTCAAATTTCCACAGATAATTAGTATTGATGTAGATCGCTGGGGATTGTAAACGGGCTATATCGGTTCAGATTTAGATATAGCTCCCGTATAAACCAATCTCCTGATTTGGCTTCTTGAGCTCCTGGAAGCCCCCTTTTTTGTTCGATTTGGCTGAAGTTTAGCACCTAGTGTTCTATTATGACTTCCAACAACTGTGCAAAGCACGGTTTCAATCGGTCTATAACCTGATATAGCTCCCATATAAACCGATCTCCCGATTTGATTTATTGAGCCCCTGGAAACCTTAATTTGGCTGAAATTTTGGATGTAGTGTTCCGTTATGACTTTCAATAACAGTGTTTAGTACGACGAGGTCTATAACCAGATATAGCTCCCATATAAACCGATCTTCCGATTTGACTTCTTGAGCCCCTGGAAGCCGCAATTTTCGTACGATATGGTTGAAATTTAGCATGTAGTGTTTTGTTATGACTTTCAACAGCTTTGCCAAGTATGGTCCAAATCGGTCTATAACCTGATATAGCTCCCATATAAACCGATCTCCCGATTTAACTTCTTGAGCTCTTACAAGCCGCAATTTTTGTTCGAAATGAATGGTAATTAGAAGTAGAATAGGAAATTTATATAAAAAAATTTGGGTTAAGTCCCTGAGGGGCAGCCACACTCCAAAAATCGTATTTAACTCTCAAATACCTTTCATTCACTCTCAAATACCTTCCACATTGTCCCGTTTGGTATACATGTCCATTTGGAGCATAATTTAGGAGTAGGCCGACCCCCGGAAATTGACCAAGAGTTTTATATAAGTTTCGTATTTTATTCTCAAATACCTTTCGTTTAAGTTCCGTATTGTCTCCTTTATGTACCTTTCGTTTGAATCCCATACTGCCCCGATCGGTTTGCATGTCCGCTTGGGGGTGTTCTTTTAGGATGAGGTGGCCCCCCTGGGACTAGACCCAAAATTTTTATACAAGTTTCATATTCTACTTCCAATTACTTTTAATTTGATACCCATATTGCCCCAACCGGAAAACATTTAATTTTTTTGGCGGTTTTTGGGGGTGGGGCGGATCTTCGACACTCCACTTCGCACTCCACTCTTAAATAACTTTCATTTGATGTCCATATTGCCTTAATCGGTAAACCTGTTCGTTTGGTTGGGTTTTGGGGTAAGGCGGCCCCCATTATTAGACCCCAAAAATTTGTGTTTTTGGGTTTCCATAAGGGGACATTCACCATTTCACTTAAATCGATGCAATCACCTCCGTGAATTCGCTTTGTTGAAAATTGATATAAGGGGAGGGTTTCCCCCCCCCCCCCCCCCCTTGCGCATATCACAAAATGAGGTACCCTATTTCCACCAGGGGGCCAAAGTCTACCATTTGTAAAAATTTCATGAAAATCGTTTCAGCCGTTGTTGAGTCTACTCGGAACAAAAAAGCGCAACACTTTCATTTTTAAATGAAAGATGATGTCAATATTATTTTTGCCGAAGAATGAGGGGATCCTTTCAATGGGATTTAAGTAATGCAGTAACAGAACACCGTAGTATTTCAGTCAACGTTGTAATAAGTATTTTATTAGTAAAAGAGTGAGTTAAAGTTGATTAGGGCTAGAGTGAGAGTAAGTGAAATGAGATAAATAAAAAGAAGGAGGACATTACCGATCGAACGCTGGCGAATAAGTTGTCGATCGTAATTTTGTACAAAGGCAACTAAGCATTGAGTGTTTCAATTCAATGTCATTTCCTTAGTACGAAATGACATTTGTTAGACATTGCTTTTACAAATTATACAAGGTTGGAAATTACAATTCATTCAATTAAGCAAGAGTATATACAGTACATTTCAATTCAATTTAATACATTTTAATTGGGAAATAATTTAAGAAGAGGATTGTCCAATTTTGATTTCGAAAAATTTTATTTCCAAACTGAATTCTTGTACACATTAAAATCTTAAAAGTTTTTAATATAATAGACTTTAGAAAGTTTTGTTGAAATGAAGATCTGCAAATTATTTTACCGTAGATTAGTCACTGACGAACAACTTCTTGAGATTGTCGACGACGCAACATCAACTCCCAAATAAAAAGAAGGATATATAGTTGATTTGGGCACACACAACGAAGACCATATAGCAAGATGTATTATGCAACACTTGAATGGAACCCACAAGGTTGGAGACAAGTTAAGCCAACGACATCGTGGAGCCGTACAATTGCTAACGAAACCCAGAAATCATTCAACGAACTCAGATACTTAGGAGCTGACAAACAGACATGGATATTCTTCGAACACAGCCCATGTTTCTGATGGAATTTGCTGATTAATAATAAACATCGGTCGAATTTTTATAAGTAAGTTTACCACGTACAATATGATAGATCATCTTACTCTGAAGCAAAACTCATGAACATGGTTCAGAATATTTATATAAAATACAGAACTTTTATATAAAATACACTCTTCTCCAATCTTTTTCTTATCCTCTTATTTTACAAGTTGAGAACTGTTTAACTTAACATTCAGTTTCCCATATTATCATAACTCCCATTTCCTTATTGCAATAAAAAAACGACTCATCAAAATTTCAAATACTTTCACAGGCCTTGACTAATCTTAAGGCACTTAAGCAAACATGTCATTGCATAAAATTGTATGATTTTAGCTTCCGTAAAAAAGTCCATGGAAAATTCCCTCGCTGTATGTGGAGGAATTTGAAATTGATATTCTCCCATCAACCATCAGCGAAAAACAAAAACTATGATCATGGACATATTCATCTATTAAAAGTTAACAACTGATCTTAAATTCAAGGACACGCATATCAAACATAAATTCTCACTCAATACACAAAGTAGAGCAGAACACCAACCACCATCGCTCGCCGCTCGCCATACAATGGCTCAACAAAACTCCGGGTATTGAAATTCAATGTTGAATGTGAGAATTATGCAAATCATTTTGAGGGCCACCGAAATGATCTTTTACTTCAAATGCAGCAGTAGCTGCCTTTATTGAAAATTTTTGAACAGCATATAAAAATATATTTATTGTGTAAAGTTCCGATTAATTTGCATAATATGCACCAGAAGAATGGTAGAGTCTAAGACAATATATGGAAAAAAATCCATTTCATTCAATTTGTTGGTTGTGTGAAATCGGTTGCTCGATCGACTTTGATATGGCAAAAAAAAAAAAAACGAGATCAAAAACAAAGGTGAGTTCCTGGTTTTTAAATTTTCGAAAATTCCCACCACACGTTTAACTATCAGTTGCACACAATGCCGACTGTTGGTATTTGGAGTATCTTTTACTTCCATAATGAAGTGAAGCAGGAAAAACGTGTTCTAATCTCCTTGAAGAGATTTAGGCACTTGTTCTTTTGTTATAGAGGATTTTCTGCAAACATTGTGGCGGAAGTAGGTGCACTTTCCCACAAAGTGTTAACACTTCATAAATCATTTGGTTCAGGTTCTATAGGGATAGTAATTAAACTGATGTTAGACATTTGGCGAAGATAAGGAAAAGAAATGAAAAGAGTATAAAATATTGAAGCTTTTTTAAAAAATTTAAAATAACGAAGTTTAATAGAATTCAAGACCCAAGATCGATTTATATGGCAGCTATATCAGGTTATAGACCGATTTCAACCTTTCTTGGCATAGTTGTTGGTAGTCATACCAGAACACTTCATGGAAAATTTCAGCCAAATCGGTAATTACGCCCTCTTAAGAAGAGGCTCCAGAAGTCTAATGGGGAGATCGGTTTATAGGGCGGCTATATCAGGATATGGATTGATTCAGCCCATACTTGACACAGTTGTTGGAAGTCAAAATAAAACACTTCATGATAAATTTCACCTAAAGCGGATAAGAATTGCGCCGTCTAGAGGCTCAAGAAGTCAAGACCCAGGATAGGCTTATATGGCAGCTATATCAGGTTATAGACGGATTTGAACCTTTCTTAGCACAATTGTTGAGAGTCGTACCAGAACACTTCAAGGAGAATTTCAGCCCAATTGGGGAAGAATTGCGCCCTCTAGAAGTCAAGACCTAAGGTCGGTTATATGGCAGCTATATCAGATTATCTACCGATTTAGACCATACTTAGCACAGTTGTTGTGATACCAAAACACCACGTGCAAATTTTCAGGCAAATCGGATTAGAACTGCGCCCTCTAAAAGCTCAAGAAGTCAAGACCCAAGATAGGCTTATATGGTAGTCATATCAGGTTATACACCGACTTCAACCTTTTTTGGCATAGTGGTTGGAACACACAACAAAACACGTCATGCAACATTTCAGCCAAATCGGATATAAATTGCGCTCTCTAGAGGCTCAAAAAGTCGAATCGGTAGATCGGTTTATATGGCGGCTATATCAGGATATGGACTGATTCAGACCATATTGACACAGTTGTTGGAAGTCAAAATAATACACTTCATGCGAAATTTCAGCCAAAGCGGATAGGAATTGCGCCCTCTAGAGGCTCAAAAAGTCAAGACCCAAGATCGGCTTATATGGCAGCTATATCAGGTTATAGATCGATTTGAACCTTTCTTAGCACAGTTGTTGCGAGTCATACCGGAACACTTCATGCAGAATTTCAGCCAAATGGGATAAGAATTACGCCCTCTAGGACAAGAATTCCGTCCTGTAGAAGCACAAGAAGTCTAATCGGGAGATCGGTTTATATGGCGGCTATATCAGGATATGGACTGATTCAGACCATATTGGCACAGTTGTTGGAAGTCAAAATAATACACTTCATGCAAAACTTCGGCCAAATATGATAAGAATTCCGCCCTCTAGAGGCTCAAGAAGTCAAGAGCCAAGGTCGTCATAAAAATCGGTTCAGATTTGGATACAGCTCCCATATATATGCTAGTCCGGTATGCAGTAATACAGCAAAAAAAATGGTCATTTGTTAACCGATTCTCTCGAAATTTGGCAGGAAGGATTTTCTTATGACTCTCGATATTAGTGGTAAATTTCAAAGAAATCGGTTCAGATTTGGATATAGCTCCATATATACGTTCGTCCGATTTGCAGTAATGCAGCATGAAAATGGTCATTAGCTTCATAGAACTTCGGCAAGAAGGATTTTGTTATGACTCTCGATGTTACTGATGAATTTCATAGGAGTCAGTTCAGATTTCGATATAACTCCCATATATATATATATATTCGTCCGATTTGCAGTAATACATCAATAATATGTTCATTTGTTAACCGATTCTCTCGAAATTTGACAGGAAGGGGTTTTTTTATGAATCTCCACGTTACTGGTTAATTTCATAGAAATCGGTTTAGATTTGGATCTACAATAGCTCCCATATATATATATATATATATATCGCCCGATTTTCATTCCTATATCCACTACAAGCGCACTTATTGACTAATCTTCCATATAAAAATTTTAAAATTTAAAATTTTGTCCTTTATCTGTATACAGAAGCTTGCAAAATATTTTCGAAAATTTGTTAATTACTAACGTAATAAGTCTCTAATCGAGACAAGGACGAGATTTCCTTGACAACATCAATTTTTTTTTTATATTAAACAAATTAATTAAAATTTTATGGTTTATTTGCTTGAAAATTTTGAAGTGTCCATTTTATTACTTTGAATTAAAAAATTGAGTAAAAAAACTCCTAAATTCTTTTTACAAAATTTTCACATCTGTGGTTTAGTTGATTCACTAACATCGACATTTTTTGGCCTGGATATTTCCATTTGAATTACTTCCAATTTATTCAAAAAACTTCAACGGAAATAATCCATATTTCCATTTAATACACCTGCCACCCTACTAATCCACCATAAACCGTTGATAATGACGAATTGTAAAAAAAAAAAAACATATAGCCAACATCACACAGCAAATGGCATTAGAAAGACGCATAGACATAGATACTAGCAGAGATATACACGCCTGCGCTGTTTTAATTGTTTTCAAAGTTTGTTGTTTCCCAAAGAAATTTCTCCAGTTTTGTGAACATTTTTGGATACTTAACAACAATAAAGTGTCAGTCAAATGTAAAATTTATGCAAATTACAAATAACCCCGAAAAAACTGGCAGCCATAATTAAAGCATAATAAAAAATTATTAACATTAGAAAGTTCACAAAATAAAGGAAAAATATTTCTATAATGCCTTCTGCATACATACAAACTGTTTAGCCAAGTTAGTAAACCAAGTCAGGCCAAAAGCCATACATCCATCACAAGCAAGTCACTTGGTTTTGGGCTAAACAACAAAATGGCGGTTATACTATATTTCCCCTACCCCCTTAGCCATGTGATTTTCATTGGGAGGGGGAAATGAAAAATCTAAGTTTTCTTCCATTGCTACTCAGTCGTTGATTCATTCATGTGCTCTTTCACTAACCATTTTCTTCTCATATGTCAGCCAGTTATGAGGTTGATCATCATCTTTGCATTGTTATGGATCAACGCTTTTTTGAGTTGTAAGTTTTGGTTTCAAGTCATGGTTTATGTTTTCATTTTTTTTCCTATTCGGTTTGCTACGTTTGAAATCCATAATGATCGTTGGCCTCAAGAGGCGTGGATTAAGAAATTAAGAAAGGGGCAAAGGGCAACATAAGGTTTTTTGGACTTTTGGATAAATAGAAATCTTATTTTAACAGAATATTTCTTCAAAACTTTATGTCTGTAGAACAATTTTTCACCATTTTATTTCTATTGAAAATATTGTCAAAACTTTTTACATAGAAAACTTTGTCAAAACTTGCTATTTGTACAAAAAAGTGTTAAAATTTTATTCCTGTAAAAAAATAGTTCGAAACTATTATTTCTAAAGAAAGAAAATTTAGTAAAATTCTCAAGATTTTTGTTAAAATTTCTTACTAAAATTTTGTCAAAATTTCATTTAAAAAAAAGACCGGTTAACCGTATCGTCATTTATTTGACCTCTATTGCGTTTGTGGAGCAAGACATCTTTAATAGCCCTGTTCAAATTCAGATGTGTGCTCTACAACCTACTCTAATTGGGTTGGTATGTAGAGCACCATGATCCATTTGACGAATACCGCTGATAAAAATTCATGGCTCATTAGAAATCGTGATATGGGTAGCCGGCCAAATGCTTTTTAGCAACATCACTTACTTTTAAGAGTTCTTTGATGTGATATTCTTTGAATAGAAAGCATTTAACAAAACGGCCTACAGCTGGACAATATCCTGTAATGGAATCTCAATAAGATTTTAAGACCAACATAAGAAAGCGCAAAATGTTATTTAAACAAATTTTTTTAAAGGTCAATTCAAAATTTTGTAAAAATTCCATTTGTAAAAACGATTTGTACGCTACGAAATTAAAATTTTACCAAAATTTTAATTTTGTATCGGGTTTTCCAATAAGGACTTGACAACTTTTATTTTTTAAATAGAATAAAGCCCAAGCCATTTCAGATATTTCAATAGCTTTATTATCGGCTTAAAGTACAATCAAATGGAACTCGACTTCGTTCATATGGCCACCGTGGGCACGTTTGCATCTGTCAATACGTTGGACCCACACATTTCAGCCGAAACAGTCGCTGTTTTCCGTGCAATATTGGCTCTGGGCTTTTCCAACGACGACGGCTTGTTGGCATGAAGTAGTCCCAAAGAAAATATCTTAGAGGCGTCAAAACGCACTAACGAGGCAGCCAATCCACTG
Organism: Stomoxys calcitrans; assembly: GCF_963082655.1. Taxonomy (NCBI): domain Eukaryota; kingdom Metazoa; phylum Arthropoda; class Insecta; order Diptera; family Muscidae; genus Stomoxys; species Stomoxys calcitrans. The sequence goes on along the minus strand of NC_081555.1, from coordinate 8,446,130 downwards.
TACCATTTTTTGAGATAACACGCTCATCCAACTCACTCTTCAATAAATCGACTGAGCTTTTCCAACGACGCCGGCTTGTTGGCATGAAGTAGCCCCAAAGAAAATAGTTTAGAGGCGTCAAATCGCACGAACGAGGCCGCCAATCGACTGGACCATTTTTTGAGATAACACGCTCATCCAACTTACTCTTCAATAAATCGAGTGGTTTGTGGCACTGAAACTACTTGTCGTCCAGGTCCATATCTTTCAATTCAGGCCAAAAATCATCAGTGAGCATGTTGCGGTAGCGTTGTCCATTCACGGTAACGTGACGATTGGCCTCATCGACGAAGAAGTATAGCCCAAAGACGCCGCCGGCATGCAAACCGCACAAATAGTTATTTTTTGTGAATAAAGTGTTGATTCGTGAAGCACATGCTGATTTTCAACTAACCAAGTCTCCAACTCTGAATTTCCGTAGTAAATTTTTATGACTTGCAGACGTTGTTCGTTTGTGAACTTGCGTTTACTCAATCAATTGACAGTGATTGTTTGGTGATTAGTGTAAGAGTGCATTCACAAATTATATTCAAAGTTGTCAAGTCCCTATTGGAAAACCCTTTACAGAACTTTCTGAACTTTTTTCCATAAACAATTTTTTATATTAATATAAAATTTTACTTTCTAAAAATATTTTATGTTTCAAAATGTCTCTAGGATATTTTATAAAAATTTTATTTTTCTAAAAATTTTAATTAAAACATTATTTTTATAGAAAATATTGTCAAAGCTACCCTTCAAAAGAAAACTTTATTTTCATAGAATATTTTGTCAGATATTATTTCTGAAGACATTTTTTTCAAAATATTATTTTTATAGATTTTTATTGTTTAATTTTAATTTCTATAGGATTTTTTTTGAAGTGTTATTTGTAAAAAAAAAACTTTTATTAAAATTCAATTTCTCTGATTTTTGAGCTAGTTTTTAGTCGGATTGTTTCATTTTGGGTTCTACCACATGAGTAGGTGAAAGCACACGAAAAAAAGTTTGGGACACTTTTACGACAAACAAAATACTTTTACTACTGAGTTTTTTTATATGGTATCCCTGTAAAGTTTCGCTTCAAAATATCAAACGTTAGCCATAAATGTAGCATTATTGAATGTAGCTTACTCTGTTTGTTGTTAACCCTTTAGGAGCTTCGCCTGAGGTAAAAGAACCTTTCTTTTGTGGTTAAACCAAAAACTCCTTAATAGCAAAAGTGTTTCGATAGCCTCAAATAATTATTCGTTTACCGGACTAATAATTATTCTCTTGTATCTCTCCTACTAGAGATAAAGGGTGAGTATTTGAGTGTGTAGAACAGTGATGAGCAAACATACAATACTTACACTATTGTACATCCCTCGACAGCTGGTTGTACGTACCGGATTGACCCGATGAAGTCCTACATCGGCAAGGGCTGCCGCCTCAGTATACAACACACTGCTACAACAACAACAACAATTATGTACGTACACAAGAAAATAATTCCAAACAAGCCCATTGGTTTGCAAATAATTGCAATTGTGAGCTCGTCACGCACATTTTCACTCAAAACATTATTTTTGTTTTTTTTTTTACTGATCAAAGAACAGTCTGTATGTTTGGCAGATCGGTCGAGTGTGGATGCCCAAAAACTCGGAAACTGATCATTTTTAAAGTAAGGCTTTAGGAACAAGAATGCTGGCATGTCCAATGACAAAAATCATTACAAAAACGGACAAATGGCTGCAGGGTACAAGAAAAACATTTTCTTGTTTTTTTTTTTTCTTTTACTGACCAAAGAGCAGTCAGTATGTTTGGCAGCTCGGTCGAGTGTGAATGTCCATAAACTCGGAAACTGATAATTTTTAAAGTAAGGCTTTAGGAACAAGAATGCTGGCATGTCCAATGACAAAAATCATTACAAAAACGGACAAATGGCTGCTGGATACAAGAAAAACATTTTCTTGTTTTTTTTTTCTTTTACTGACCAAAGAGCAGTCAGTATGTTTGGCAGCTCCGTCGAGTGTGAATGCCCATAAACTCGGAAACTGAGAATTTTTAAAGTAAGGCTTTAGGAACAAGAATGCTGGCATGTCCAATGACAAAAATCATTACAAAAACGGACAAATGGCTGCAGGGTACAAGAAAAAATTTTGTTTGTTTTTTTTTACTGACCAAAGAGCAGTCAGTATGTTTGGCAGCTCGGTCGAGTGTGAATGCCCATAAACTCGGAAACTGATCATTTTTAAAGTAAGGCTTTAGGAACAAGAATGCTGGCAATGACAAAAATCATTATAAAAACGGACAAATAGCTGCTGGGTACAAGAGAACATATCACGATTTATTAAAACACATACATTGTTTGGTAATATTTACAAAATAAAGAAATATCCATTCAAAAGTTGGCATTTGAAAGGAAAATAGCAAATCATAATTAAAAAAATTAAATAGAGTTGAGCCACAATGGAAGATTTTTAGTATGTATATATATTTATATATTATATTTAAAATCATACCATCGAAATAAACACAAATAAACTCTGAAAGAGATCGCTATATAATTGTTAAGAATTTGATTATACTTGTCACATATTCTTGCAAGAGTACAAAACATGTACTTTTATCGTAAACAAAGTCTAATGTTTTCACAAAAGTAGTTTACTTGGCGAAAATTTCTTTTATGTAAAACCAATTATTTTTTTTGCCTGCATGTAATCTTTTTGGGCAAAGCCGACTGAATCAATGCTTCATCATTGGTTTGCTTCGAAATTACGATCTCCGAAGCCTGCCCACCGCCATAATAGTATTACACCCTACACCTATCCTATAAGTATAATACCCTACACGTACCCTTTAAGTAAAAAGTGTGACCTATATCATATTCTGGTCCAAATTTAATAGACCTCGCCGGATGTTTTCAGATGGTTTATAAAACAAACCGTATCACTTTTCGAGCAAATATGTTCAAACACCTCAAATGACAACAGTATTACAAATTACCCAAAATGTGACGAACATGGGAGTTATACCCGAATCTGAACCCAGTTCGACCAACTTTCTTAGATTTTGTGGTAGTCGTCGATGAAAACATTGTGCAAAATTTTGGCAATATTGGTTTTCCGATTTTACACAAGCATTAAAGCGCTTGCAGTGGTTCTAGAAGTGAAAGTCGGGCGGTATACATATATGACAGCTATATCTAAATCTGAACCGATTTCGCCAGATCTGTCGGGAGTCAAGAAAATTCTTCCTGCCAAATTTCGAGAGAAACGGTTAACAAATGAGAATTTTATCGCAATATTTCTCAAAATCGGAGGAAATATATATGGGAGCTATTGGGTTGCCCAAAAAGTAATTGCGGATTTTTGAAAAGAAAGTAAATGCCTTTTTAATAAAACTTAGAATGAACTTTAATCAAATATACTTTTTTTACACTTTTTTTCTAAAGCAAGCTAAAAGTAACAGCTGATAACGGATAGAAGAAAGACTGCAATTACAGAGTCACAAGCTGTGGAAAAATTTGTCAACGCCGACTATATGAAAAATCCGCAATTACTTTCTGGGCAACCCAATATATCTAAATATGAACCGATTTTAACCAAACTTCTTAGCTATTGTGGTAGTTGTTGTTGTTGTACCAGTTTGTTGTGTTCTATCTTTCACCTGCTTGATTCTGTTGTGTGTCAAGACCCAGGAACTCTGCGACTAAGATGGGGTACGTCCACAGGGTTTTGGATCTGAGTCCAGCGGGTCTCTCGAAATTTAGCAGGAAGAATTTTCTTATGACTATCGACATTACTCCTGAATATCACAGAAATCGGCCCAGATTAAGATATAGCTGTCATATATGCATATCGCCCGATTTTCACTTCTAGAGCCACTGCAAGCGCATTTTTTGACCAATCTTGCCAAAATTTTGCACAACGATGAGAAGTTTGCTTCAAATCGATTCTGATTTAGATTTAGCTTACAAATACATATTTGTTCTATTTTGATAAATATTGCAATAAAGTGCTCTTTTGTTAACCGATTCTGTCGAAATTTGGTAGGAAGTATTTTATTATGACTCTCGACATTACTGGTGAATTTCATAGAAATCGGTCCAGATTTAGATATAGCTGTCATATATGCATATCGCTTGATTTTCATTTCTAGAGCCACTGCAAGCGCATTCATTAACCAATCTTGCCAAAATTTTGCACAATGATAGAATTTTTCGTCAAATTTTTAATTATGTAAAAATTTTATTTCTATTGAATATTTTGTGAAGTTATGATCCTATTGTACCCACGCCCATGGTTTATGCCCTCGCCTAGACTCTTCTCTCCAACTGTACTGCTAGAAATGGCAAATGCGTAAAAGAAAAAGATGATCTCTATTCGAACTTGGCTCAAATGAAATGGATCAACTACTCTGTCTGTCGGTTTGTCCGTCCCGCTGGCTGCCGGGGAAAAAGGCAATGTATGAAATGAATGAATGAAGTCCAAAGACAAACAAGCCATCTTTAATCGCAGCAATAATGACAACGAGAACAACAATAACAAGTAATAAGGTGACTTTTGGGCTAAAGGTTTGTTTTGTTGTAGTGAACCAAACCCAAGAGGGTTGGCTTGCTGGTTGGTTGGTTGGTTTGAGCCAAGTTTTTGGCATTTGAAGTTATTTGAAGTTATCTATGATTTTATAACGTCATCTTTTTTCCAAGCTGCTATGGACGAATGACTTCTTCTCCTAATGAGTCAACAGAAATCATTTGGGTGTGTGTGATGTTTTGTTGGCTCATATATACCAAGTCAATTGCTATTCCTATTCCTATTCCCATTCGTTGTCGTTGTTGTGGCCTGAATGTGAACTTCACTTAGTGGTGGTGGTGGTTGTTGTTAATAAATGGAAAACCATGTTAGAGGTTTTAAGCTGTTTTTGCCTAATTAGCGTTATCGTTTAGTGTGTCTATATATATATTTTTTTTATTTTTCATTTTTGGCATTTTTAATTTTCATTCGCATGTGTTATAGTATTTGTAAATGATGTATGGTTTTTTTTTTAGTTTTTAGTGCCTCTGTAGTTTGTTGGTCTTTGTGGAGCGAGCGTTTAAGGTTAAAAACCAGATAAATTTCCAGTGATACCAAATGACAATGGCATGCCACCCTCAATGAGGATTATGGCTTAAATGGTTCATCATCTAAATTTGTTGCCATTTTTTATGTGGCTTTTTCTTTCGGTTTCCTTGAATGAAAATCTAATTAATTGAAATTTTATGTAAATTGCTAAAATTTTTCTGATGTGATAGAAGAACATAATTTAAAACTTAATTTTAATCGTTCAGGTGAATCATTAGGGGAAGTATTTAGATAGGCAATGATCACGGGGGTCGATATAAATATTATGGCGAAGATACTAACTCAATATAGCCAAAAACCAAGCAAATTTGTAGGAAACTTGGACAAAATCTTAAAAATACAAAAAACTAGGGTGGCACCCCAATTTTATGGTCTATACCAGCACGTGAGCATATAGTGACGAAATTCTTCAAGGAAGTTTCCTTCTATTGGGTTGCCCAAAAAGTTATTGCGGATTTTTCATATAGTCGGCGTTGACAAATTTTTTCACAGCTTGTGACTCTGTAATTGTATTCTTCCTTCTGTCAGTTATCAGCTGTGACTTTTAGCTTGCTTTAGAAAAAAAAGTGTAAAAGTGTATATTTGATTAAAGTTCATTCTAAGTTTTATTAAAAATGCATTTACTTTTTTTTAAAAAATCCGCAATTACTTTTTGGGCAACCAATACTTAAAACCCAAAATTCCTATATTTCGGCTCATTTGGTTGAAAATTTTGTCAAAAAACCTAGAACAGTTAAATCCCGCGGTATCGATACATGTGGGTTTTGCAAGAGATAGATCAGTTGGTAAGTTACTTAAAATGGTTGTTAATGTGGGTTTCTACCCTCAAGAAATTTAAATTCCACACAACTAGAGATGGGTTTCTACCGGGAAAATACCCAAGGATTGGGTATTTATTTGGTAAATACCCAATAAATACCTTTTTTGGGTATTTATAATTTCGCGAATATCTTGGACGTAAAAACATTTTCCAACCAATTTTTGATGATTTCGTATTCTTTGTAAATAAACCTGATTTTCAGACCTCATAAAATCGGATTTTAGTGATATATAGCCGCTATATAGACCGATCTCCAGACTTAAAGTCGTGAGACAATAAATTAGTAAATTTTTCATCCGATTTCGATAAAATTTGGCACAACGACTTCTGGTTGACCCCAACCCTTTTCTGGGAAGTGTGGTTCAGACCGGAATTTATTTGGATATCGCTGCCCTTAGACCGACCGCCCGATCTCCCGATATATGGTATTGAGGCCATAAAAGATCAATTTATTACCCGAATTCCATAAAGGGATCTTTTGTGGCTTCAAGCATTGCCAGCATTAGGAGGGGAAAACCACCGCTGAAAATTTTTTCTGATGGTCTCGCCAGGCGGACCTGTTTACCTCTCCGCTACGGTGGCCTCCAAGATATTTACCCAATTTACCGGGTGAATACCTTTTGGGTATATAACCATCGCCGATCAATACACATTGGCCTATATCAAATAAGAGTTTTTTTTTCTACATCCTAAGAAATCGAAATGCCAAAGTACAGCCAAATCTATTCGAAAATGTTGCTAAAACGTTTAAAATATCTAAAATCGGACTGCCCTGCATGAGGTTGTGCATAAAATAGAAGAATTCTTCGATGCCAAGACGTACACATTGGCGGTTTGCATTGACATTGAGGGGGCGTTTGACAATGTGCGGACCGACATATTGATCCATTCCTTAGACTAGTCCTATGAGGACCGGGTCTTTAGAACTAGCTACACCATATTCTAGGGAACAGGTGGATAAATTGCGGGTCACATGACATAATTATAAAGGGGGAAGTGGCATAGGGGGGCATTTATCGAAACTTCATTGGGTGACCACCATAAATAACCTATTACGGATGCTGACTGAGGAGGGATTTTAACCAGTCTGCTCTTCAGAAGATGTTAAAATACTTCTTAGGGTAAGGATCCGAACCATCTATGCAGAAGGACCGAAAGAGTCTAGCATATGGCATATGACTGGGCTAGACCTAGGGGTCTCAATGTTAAGCCACGAGGAAGACGAAGGTGGGCCAATTTGACGCACCACGTTTTCTTAACAAAACAATTTCGATATCTGACAAGGTCAAATACTTAGGAGTGATTTTGTGAGGATTTAGTGAGGGATTTTAACCAGTCTGCTCTTCAGAAGATGTTAAAATACTTCTTAGGGTAAGGATCCGAACCATCTATGCAGAAGGACCGAAAGAGTCTAGCATATGGCATATGACTGGGCTAGACCTAGGGGTCTCAATGTTAAGCCACGAGGAAGACGAAGGTGGGCCAATTTGACGCACCACGTTTTCTTAACAAAACAATTTCGATATCTGACAAGGTCAAATACTTAGGAGTGATTTTGGATAGGAAACTTAATTGGAAGCGTCACATTCAGGAGCGTTCTGAGAAGGCTCACAGCTATGTAGACGGGCCGTAGGCTCGAAATGGGGCCTGAATCCGAGGATAGTTCACTGGATCTACAGGAGTGTGATTAGGCCAATACTTACTTTCGCCTCAGTAGTTTGGTGGACTGCTATGGAGAAAAGTGCAACAAAGGGCCATACAACAGGTTCAGAGAACATATTGTCTGGGCACAGACGGAGATGCCCACTAGGGCACTGGAGACTATTCTAGATATCCGACAAATTAAGTGTGAGGCAGCCACTGCGGCTATGAGACATAAGACGATGGGAGAATGGTTTGAGGATGGGAGCAGCTCATACCATCGCGGTATAATCGAGGCGACGATAGAAAACCTGGAAGGAAGGGAAGAGGTTTCCGACCGGATACCTGCGATGAACCTTGAAGAGGCACTGCTGCCATCGGCACAGTCCTGGATTAGCGGAATCCTAATATTGCCATCTGGAAGATCATGTTACACGGATGGATCAAAGCTAGCGGAAAAATGGGTTTGGGGTCTACATTGAGAACCCGGGAACTGAGATCTGCTTTAGACTGTCTGACCATAATACGGTCCTGCAGGCGGAAATCCGGGCGATCACGGAATGAGTGAAGTGGTGTGGTGCTTACGCGAGGACGTCGAGTGTGAACATCTTTACCGACAGTAAAATTGCCATAAAGGCAATAAAAACCAGGACGATAAGTTCACGAACAGTCTTGCAGTATAAGAAGGAGATTAACACCTTCTCTGAGGATGGCACAATCCGCATCGTTTGGGTGCCGGGCCATAACGGAGTAAGGGGGAATGAAAGGGCAGATGATTTGGCAGTGAAGGCCAGAGAACTGCCGCCAATAAACTTGGTTAACCCGAAGCCTCTCGGGTCGACACGACTACGCTCGGTAGGGGGGGGGGGGGGAAAGTCTATGGGGGAGTCCAGATCGAGAGAAGACGTGGCTATTAATGAAAGGAACAGATACCGGGACTTAGGTGGGGACACAATACCAGACATGAACCAACCTAGAGGAGTGGTAATGAAAACAATTAAGGATTTTGTAAGTAGTATGGAATGCCTTACTTAAAATTTTCTTTTTAGAGGTTACTTTATAGTTTTTAGAGCTAACAATAAGCCGATTACTGGCTTAGGTGTATGTCCATTGTGGCATGGGGCGGATTAATACCTGCACCTTCTTTTCAACCTGACCTAACCTTTTAGAGAATGATCGAAAAAGACAGAATAAATGTAACGCAAAATGCGAAATTTTCATTTATGTAAAATATTTTTTTTTAAACAGTATTTCTGGATTTTTTTTTTAAATATTATTGTATTTCTTTAGAAAATTTGATCAAAATTTTATTTCTGCAGCAAATGCTCTGAAATTTTTTTCTCCAATTATTTTTTGGAATTTTTCCAATCCCTTTTCAAATTTAATAAAATTTTTAAGCATTTAATTTTTTATAAAGTAAAAGGGTGGTGGTTACAAATGGTGGTTTAAAATTTCTTTAAGGAACGCTACTAATATCAGATCTTGTAAGGAAAAATCCTTTATATTTTATATTCGAAAATTTTTTGAAATTTCCACAATCCTTGATTAATAATCACTCTTTTCAATGACTTTACACAATATTTTTTTATACATCAAAAGCCTTTCACTTTTCCCCCCCACAAGCTAACCAAAAAAATCTACAATTGACCAACATATTAAGGATAAGCTTGTCATTACCCCCTATAAACTGCTTGCCATACTAAAAGAGACGTTGGCGAACTCCCCATTGAAATAAAAACTGCTTAGAAAAGGCCAACATATGCAACGCCCTTGGCTTAAGTCAACTCAAAGCACAAATGGACATGGTAAAGTATATGGCGAAAGACGAACATTGAGTATAGAAATGTCCTTATGACCGTTGAAAGCCGGTTAAGTTGGTGGGAGTAGTTTTTTATGCCTCTCCTTCCCCCCTCAATAGAGAATGTCCAACATGAAAAAGTGCCAAGTAACAAGTTGAAGTTTGCATTTCCACCAAGGACAGGGTTAAAAGAAACTGCCCTGGCTATCCTAACACCCCCTATGTGGGACAGTTAAGCTCTTCTAGAGGGTTATTGTGAAAAAAAAGTGAAACATGCGTGTTTTTGTGTTCATATTTGTTTAGTGTATGGCTGTGGGTGGGTGTGTGTATTTCTCCAATGGTCATATCATGGTGCCTTTCAAGAGGTTTTCCTACGCATATTTTCCTATGAAAGGAATATAAAAAAAAAACTCCCCCCTTCAACAAAAGGCTAAAACACACACACACACACACACAAGTGTACTGACATTAGAGTTAGGTCCTTTTTGATAGATTGTGCCAAGCAAAGCCTGAATGGGGAATTCCTTTTCTTGCTATAGAGCAAAGAAAAAATACAAATGCAAGGACTCCTTTTTTTATTGAAAGGTGATAACACCCTTTTTAGCAAAGTGTTTAGTATGTGGTCAATACCGTGTTAAATGGGGTTAATATAATCACACATACACTCAAACTTATATTCTGGCACCACATGTGCAGCACAAAGGACTGACTGACTTTGGGCATGGTGTGTTTTTTCCGACAAATGTGTGTGGCCACTCCAGCAAATGACCATTAGTTGGTGTAGTTGTTGCTTTCTGTGTCGTAAGGTTAGACAGGACTCTCTGTTGCGTAGTTTTCCATAGGGTTATGTTAACATTTTAACTTTTGTCTGATAGCAGCCGTAGCCGTAGCCGTAGCCGCAGCCTTGCAGCCTTTCTAGCTTGGCCATTAAGGCCTTGATGAAAAGGTGTTTCGTTTCGTTGCGTGTTTTTGTATTTTCAATTTTGTTAAAGGGTGTTAAGAAAATTATACTGAAGTATTTAACAAAGTTCATTTACCAGGCAAAGGGGTTCTACCAGAGTCGAAGAAAAATTAAAGGTAATTTATTTAAGAGGAGTTAATTTAATGATTAAATTAAACTATTACTAACACAGCCACATGCACACTTATCACTAACTTAATATGACACAGAGAAAGAGGACATTTTTGAAAAGTGAAAGTAGTTGAAAGTTAAGCCCTTGGAATTTGTCTAATTTGATAAAAATTTGTCAAACCAAGAGGGGAGAGTGAAGAAAGAAGGAGTGGGATTAAAAATGAATGCGGTGTAGGTGGTTAGGGCGGACGATAAATTCAAACAAATTTTAAACAGAGACGATACATTTTTAAGAGATTGCTAAAATGTCCGTGAAGGTAAATTTGAATATAACTTAGCCAAGACACAAACCTAATATTTTAACAGAGTTATGTTAAGTGATTAACAGAGGACTTTTAACTAACTTTCGTTCATATTTTAAATAAAAAAATAATTTTTAGCATTTTCTCACCTAATAGTTTCTAAAATTACTTGCCAAAGAATTTATCTACAACAATAAACACAAATATATTTTGAAGACTTTGAAGGGCAAAATTTCTCCGAGCTGAAATATAACTTAAATATGGGGACTTCTGATTCTAAAAACTCTTGGTAGGGGCTAATTCTGGTATTAATTTGCATCACCTATCTATGACGAGTTCACTGCAATACCGTTTTAAAAATGGGTCATATAGCTCTGTTAAAATATTAGGTTTGTGTCTTGGCTAAGTTATATTCAAATTTGTCTTTACGGACATTGCTATAAATGCATTAGGGTCAGTGAATGTCAGCATCTAATTTGACTATGCGTCACAGTTTTAATTCCATAAAAAATTTTACCAAATTATATTTCTATAGACAATTATTGCCAAATTTCAATTTTAAGAAAACTGTGTCAAAAATATTATTTCCATAAAAATCTTCAAACAATTATTTCAAAAAAACAAAAATTAGTTTGAGTTTCGAATATTTTCCTGAATTCTCGCGCTAAGCTCCTTATTACAAACTCACTGTTTTATTACTTTGTTTTAATCTTATCGTACAATAGTTTTCTTTGTCGGCACACGCCTTGTAGTACCCTAGTAGTACAAACCTAGTTAATTCAATAATTACCTTCCGAAAGAATACCTTTGAAAAATACCTCAGCTTTAGTTTACTATACAAACAATATCCTGCGGTAATACACAAAAACCCACCAAAACCACCTTGCGTGGTACAATGTCCATAACATCTCTGCTCGATATTTTATAGGGCAATAAAATGTCTAATGATTAGAAAATTATCTCATTTGCTTACAACTGGCCTACAACTAAGGTAGGTGTTTCATTTTGTTCCATTGTGAAACTATGAAAATTCACAAGCAAATAAGAAAATCTGTTCTCGAATGATACTTCGAAATCTTTTACAGGAAATCCGCACAGAGTGTGTGAGTTCCTGGAAGGATCATTACGTGGACTTTGTTGTGGTAACGAAAACTGTGTTAATTGATAATTAAGGGCGCGGTAAACAGTGAGGTAAACAAAGCGGCAAGTGGTTTTGAAGAGACAAAGAGGCCATTGAAGGTAGCTAAATGGCCGGGCAGGTAATAAATTGCCTATGAGGTAAAAGTGCTGATACTTTTTGTAAGGTTACTTGAACATACATTTTGTTAAGGAATAATCAATAACGATCGAAAAACTCAACATATTATACTGGATGCTGTATAATAAATTGCATAAAATATTTAATTTAACAAAATATTCGATTCGGATGTCGAGAGTCTTAATACAACTTACTATTCCAAATTTCAGCGAAATCGGAAAAAAGTTGGCAATATTATCATTAGCAACAATCAAATTGTTTGTTTTAAAGTTGGATTTATATCAAAAAATTGTATAAATAATTTTGGGACTTCTTCAATGATAGAAGCAAGCCTTACATTAACCCCTACAATTTCAGGTCTTCAAAAGCACTGGACCTTATAAAGGGTGATTTTATAGCTATTATCTTTTTGCCAATACTGGTTTTAAGAACTCACACACGTTTCGTGCTTTGTGTCACTTTCAAACATCTTCCGTTTGGTTTATAATTTAATCATGTATCGTCTTACAAACGAACTACGTTTGCAAATTATTGAGTTTCATTATAAAAATATGCACTCTCTTGAAAAAGTTCATGGCACTCTTCTTCAATTCCATTGACGAAGCTCAATTTAGGCACAATGGGTATGCAACTAAGCAGAATTGTCCATTTTGGAGTGAAGATCAGCCAGAAGCATTGCAAGACCTACCAATACATCGAGAAAAAGTCACAGTTTGGTGCGTTTTATGGGCTGGTGGCATCATTGGACCGTACTTCTTTAAAGATAATGCGAATCGTAACATAACTGTGATTGATGACCGTGAGATGATATTCAACTTTTTTTTTGCCCAAAATGCAAGAGTTTGATTTGCATGACATGTGGTTTCAACAAGACGGTGCCACATGCCACACAGCACGCATAACAATGGACTCATTGAGAGGCTAGTTTGGTGAACATTTTATTACAAGTTCGGGACCGGTCAATTGGTCGCTTAGATCGTTTGTTTAACGCCTTTTGACTATTTTTTGTGGGGCTGTTTTGGCTGAAATTTTGCACTTAGTTCAAATCGGTCAAGAACATGATATAGCTCCCACATAAACTGATCTCCGGATTTGACTTCGTGAGCTCTTACACGCCGCAATTTTTATCCGATTTGGCTGAAATGTTGCATATAGTTTTCTGTTATGACTTTGAACAATTGTGCAAAAATCGGCCTATTACCAGACATATATCCCATATATTAACAGAATCCATGGTGGTGGGTTCCCAACATTCGGCCCGGCCGAACTTAGTACGCTTCTACTTGTTTTATTGGGTTGCCCAAAAAGTAATTGAGGATTTTTCATATAGTCGGCGTTGAAAAATTTTTTCACAGCTTGTGACTCTGTAATTGCATTCTTTCTTCTGTCAGTTATCAGCTGTTGCTTTTAGCTTGCTTTAGAAAAAAAGTGTAAAAAAAGTATATTTGGTTAAAGTTCATTCGAAGTTTTATTAAAAATGCATTTACTTTCTTTTAAAAAATCCGCAATTGCTTTTTGGGCAACCCAATCCTTTTTTGTTGATTCTATCCCACTATGCGTTTGTTTATTTTTGCACTCAGGACAAACGAAACCTAATTTTGGTCCGTTTCCCTTTAACTTAGTATTTCGTCGGTCCCCAACTGCTAGGCTATAGCGAAGTTCGACTGTATATCCATATTATATCCAAATAAAGGGCATCTTAACATAACTTACTGTTTAAAATTTCACCCAAATTAGGTAATAAATGCACCTTTTATATGCTTAAACCCCAAATCGGCTGTTCGATCTATACAGCAGCTATATCTAAATATGGTCCGATCTTGACCATTTTTGGTTTGTATGTCGGGAGTCGTTAAGCAGCTCTCCGTTTTAAATGTCATCGATTTTCCTTAAATCGTTCTACATGGCAACTATATCTAAATATAACCCAACCTGAAGCATATTCGATTCGGATGTCGAGTGTCTTTATACAACTTACTGTTCCAAATTTCAGCGAAATCGGGCAAAAAGTTGGCAACAATATCCAAATATGTTCCGATCTGAAACATATTTCGCTTGGATATTGATGAGCCTAATTAAACTCGCTGTTGCAAGTTCCGGCAAAATCGGGAAGTATATGCGCCTTTTACGGCCTTAAGTTTCTAAATCGTCATATTAGTCTATATGGAAGCTATATGTAAATATGGCCTGATATACACCTTATTCGGGTCGGATGTCGGGGCCTTCATTCAAATATAGTCCGATTTGAAATGGAGTCTGTGCAAAATTTCAAAGAATTGCTATGATGTTAGAGCTATATCAAGTTATGGTTCGATTTGGACCAAAGTATAAGTCATTATGCAAAATTTCAGCTAATTCGAATAAGAGTTGTTCTCTTCAGGGGCTCAGGAAGTAAAATAGGGGGAACGGTTTATATGGGAACTGTATCAGGCTAAAGACCGATTCAGAGCATATTTGACGGTCATGGGAGAAGCCGTTGTACAAAATTTCAGCTAAATCAGATAAAAATTGCGCCCTCTAGTGGCTCAAGAAATCAAAACCTCAGATACGTTTATATGCCAGCTATATCAGGTAATGAACCGATTTCATCCATACTTAGCACAAATGTTGGAAATCATAACAAAACATTAATGCAAAACTTCAGCCAAATCGGATAAGAATTGCGCCCTCTAGTGGTATTTAACCTGATATAACTCCCATATAAACCGATCGCCTGACTTGCCTTCTTGAGCCCTTACAAGCCGCAATTTTTGTCCGATTAGGCTCAAAGTTTGCATGTAGTGTTCTGTTACGACTTCCAACGACTGTGTCGAGTACTTTCTAAATCGGTCCACAACCTGATATTGCTCCCGTATAAACCGATCTCTAGATCAACTTTGTTTGGTTCCTAGAAGCTTTAATTTTTGCTGGTTTGACTGAAGTTTAGTGTGTAGAATACAATTATGCTCTTCAACTAAGTTTATTTTGTATAAATTTTTAGCAGAATCTATGGTGGTGGGTTCACAAGGTTCACCCCGGCCGAATTAAGTACGTTTTTAATTGATTTTTTTTTTATAAAAATCAAGTTTGTTTACGGGTTTTTAACAAATTTCGAACAAATTTTTTATTCAAATGCTGTATCGCCAAATCAGTTTTTTGGAAAATTTTCCATAAGGATCAAATTTTGCCTTAAGTATTTTGAGAATTTCAAAATTCTTGTCATTTTTATAAAAAAAAAAATATTCAAAGCAAAAATTTTGTTAAAATGATTTTATACATAAAACTGCCATTTATTATGAATTAATCATAGATTACCTATAAAAATATTTACTTATGGTGGTTTAAAGAGATGTAAAAATACCTGTGTAAAGGAATAATCTTTATATTAAAAAAAAACATGGGTGGCAATTGCAGTTTGTATTATTTTAATAATTCTTATAATCATAAATTATTCACTTACCTTTTGATTCCACTTTCATGTTATGCCTCCACCTAATCTCCTCTACACTTTAACATAGTGTAGGCATGATCACCATCAACACTGTACTCCAACAAATCTCTGATTTTCTTACATATGGGTATGTATGTACATAACATAGGTATGTCGTGTTAGGAACAACATTCATGTAAAACTCCAAAAACAATTCTAAGGGGGCTCCCAAAGCCTTGCACATGCAAACACAATTCTTTTCTTTAACTATCATTAGCCTAACACTGTTATTATTGTTGTACATTGCGTTCATTACCGAAATAACTACGAATTGTTTTTGCATTTTGAACACACGACGACGAACAAAACCACTACAACGGTCCACTGATGTTCATACCGCGAACAGCTCTGCCGGCAGAGCACCCGAAATAATCGAACACATTTTTTGAAGGAATATTGAGAAGTTTTATCAATTCCTTATTCATGACTTTATTATCGAAAGACATAACGGTAAACACAACTTGTCTTCTTTACGCGCATCGTATGTTCTTTTACCACTTATGTATACACACACGCACTTACACGTATATAAAACGAACACGCCGTTAAGAAAGAAAAAAAAATGCACCAAATAATGTTCACACATGTTTTAAGTTTACCAGAGAGTTTTTCATTAAATATTTAACCAAATTCTTAGGAACGGTATAACATTTTATCCATTATTTATTAATTTTTTCAGTTTGGAAACGAATTTTCATCAATTTTATATCGATTTCTACGATTTCACAAATTCCGTGGTTACCGCACCGATCGCTCGCAATTAACTAATCAATCAGTGGTCGTTGACAGAATTCCTTTGGGCAATTGATGAGTATGGTCTGCAAATACAACAACAAAAACATGATTAGTAGAGGGCATCTTATTATTAAGAGAGTTAAAGTAAAAGAGCAAATAGAGCGGTGTAAGTTTATTGCTCTTGAGGGCGGGTGGGGAGTAAATCAAGGGAAAAGAGCTTTACATTCTTTAACTGGCAAAGAGCGCATTAAAGCAGAGAATATATGGCTTATTGCTTTGAAAGAGTGTGAGATATGAGGTGGATTATTGAACTGAGCATTTCTCACCTCCCTCACCTAAATATTGATGGGTGCAAATGGAGTTTGCTTAATGGCTTGGTCCCAAGGCCAGAAGATTAAAAAAAAGGTTTGTCTACTCTCTTCCTTGCGATAAAAGTCGCAGCAGTGTATCAGCCCGAATGCCGATAATTTCGGTTCTAGCAGACATTTTTCTACTCTGTAAAAATACAGTGGTACTCAGGCAGCACAGCTTCTTTTTGAGCTATAGGTTATGTAGCGTGGGAAGTTACAATATATTCATTAAAAAAACTTAAATACCTATGTTTTTGAGTTTTATTAAAGAAAAGTATTTTATACTTTTGTTAAAACACAACCCCTTGCCTTTTGTGCCACGATCTTCTCTTTGCCCCTTCTTACATATAATTTTCTTCAAATTGTTTTCCACTTTATTATCCAACAAAAGCAAATCAATAAATTATCATGCCTTATATGTGCTCGTTCCACTTTCTAAATTGACTCACTATTGTCAGGGCTTATATCGAATAATAACATGTTTATTTCGCCATAAAGGAACACCTATTTAATAAATTTACCCAGCAACTGTCAACATATTATAAAATACAACAACAACAACAACAACAACAACAAAAAGCAATACAATACAACATTCCAAACATCCCAGCAACAGACACATGAACACAAACCGAGGTAAAGGCAATATCCTGCGAATATTGAAAAAAAGGGGAATAGAAGAAACCCATTTCGCTGTTCGAGAAGACACTCTCCACCCCCTTCATGAGAGTAATTTAAAGAAAACAACGGCAGCATGGCAAGAGCCTGCCTGTCGGCCTGGCGTCTTTTTTCAAAGTTGTTAACATATTTTACCCACAACTTTTTAACGGAATGTCGTTGTCATTGTCATTGTCTTGGCGGGGAAAAGTTTTTCAAAAGCAAAAAAAAAAAAACGGAATTCTATCGAAATTTATAACATTATTGTCACTAAATAAACGATCAAATGACAATTTGGAAAAAAAACCCAGTATGACAAACACCAGGGGGAAGCATCAGCAACAGCCAGGAAGGCCTTGCCTTATTGACAGTAGCGCTTTAGACAAGAGATACCATAACAATATCCTGTAAATCACCTACACCCTCTCTTATTTCCCTTCTCTTCTCTTTTACAGTTGTTGTTGGAAAATATTGCCAGTTTTGTTTCTGGGGCAAAGGCAAATCACCCTTTTTTTTATAAAGTTCGAATCCTTTTGTTGTCTCCAAGTTTACTTCTTCAATATGCTGTCTTTGGCTATAACCATAAAGGATAAATGGGGATATTCGATTTGTGTACAACAAAGGAAAATTTGATAAAATACTTAGCGTATTGCCTTTTTGTGCCAAAGTGGTTGTCTCAAATTGTAACTGTTTGTTATGATGTGTTTCCCTAAGGATTTTGGGGATATTTTTTTCTTCGCTTAACTTTCAAACTGTCAAACAAAAATTGCGCCACAAGTGTTGGGGAAGACAAACAGAAAGAACTTGGTTGTAATTTCTTTGTTCCTCCTTCTTCCTTAAAAAAACTGTTCAAAAACTTTGATTAGTCGTTGATTCGTGGAATTGAAATTTATATTTGTTCATAATGGGAATGACATTGTTGACAGTTAAACAGTAGATATTTGACATTTGATTTGTTCAAAGGTTCGGGGAAATACAACTTTTAAATCGAAGAAAAGTGAGGTCCAAGATTAGGCCCAATCCGTTTGCGACCCATCGAAATATTCATTTCCGACCTTACAAAATATATATATTTCGAATCGTCGTAAACTTCAAAGGCGATTTAAACAAGAAAAAGTGTGCTAAGTTCGGCCGGGCCGAATCATGGGAACGCACCACCATGGATTCTGCTAAAATATGGGCGCTATATCTGGTTATACACCGATTTGGCACAGTTATTAAGCTGTATAACCTAAAATTTCAGCCAAATCGGGTAAAAATTGCGGCTTCCATGGGCTCAAGAAGTCAAATCGGGAGATCGGTTTATATGGGAGCTTTATCAGATCATAGACCGATTCGGACCGTACTTGGAAGTCATAACAGAACACTATGTGCAAAATTTCAGCCAAATCGGATGAATCAAAAGGCCCAAGACGACGTCTGCTTAGTGTTAGATGAGGAATAGAAAAGGGTTTCAAATATATCCTTCTTATTTTTGTTTTTGCATTTGTAAAAGTGGTCGAAGTAATGAACTTTCAATCGCTAAATTTACTTGCAACTGACTTAATTAAAACTTAAAATGCTTATATCTCCCCAGATGGCTCTCCGTAGCCTCGACAAAGACGTGAAGAAAGGGTCATCCCAAAGCTCCAAGTCAACGTTGTATTAGTGCAGGACCAGCAATAGGGTAGGCGTTCTAATATCTTCAAACTTTCCTTTTCTCACAGATGCAAATGTGATCGTTATATTCAAGATTCTATCGCCGAAATTACTTGCAATTGACTAAATTAAAACTTAAAATGCTTGTATCTCCCCAGATGGCTCTCCGTAGCCTCGGCAAAGTCGTGAAGGAATGGCGAACTCAAAGCTCCAAGTCAACGTCATATTATTGCAGGACCAGCAATAGGGTAGACGTTTAAATATCTCCCAATTTTACTTGCAGATGACAAATTCATAACTAAAAATGCTTGTATCTCCCATGTTTGTCTTCATATCTTTGGTGAAGTCGTGAAAGTGGTTCTAAGGTCCCAAGTCGAGGTCTTATTAGTACTAGGCCCAGTTATAGAGACGTCTCACTCCATTCCTTGTTGTCGTCGGTGCCTCAGCGATTGGTGTACTGAAGTTTCAACATCTCCGCTCGATTTTCCAATGACCATAGGCCAGTTAGCATTGCCATCAGTTTTAAAATTTATTTTATATATATCACGGCCAGGTCTATTGAGATTTCCGCCTTGTTTTAATTTAATTCCATCTGGTAACATAACCTTAAAAGAGGCAAGTTTGTCTTACGATATAAGCCTTCCGCAGAAGTACCATTAAACCTATTCCGTTATACCTCCTTATTGTTGTGATGATATTCTTTTTTCTCAAGTATAATTTGGTCGAAGGACCGAAATATTTTTTATACCTCATTGTTTTTTTTTTATAAAAAAAAATACTATTTGTCATAAATTATTTTGCCAAGCATTGTCAAATTAAAT
Organism: Stomoxys calcitrans; assembly: GCF_963082655.1. Classification (NCBI taxonomy): domain Eukaryota; kingdom Metazoa; phylum Arthropoda; class Insecta; order Diptera; family Muscidae; genus Stomoxys; species Stomoxys calcitrans. The sequence goes on along the minus strand of NC_081555.1, from coordinate 8,426,446 downwards.
TTCAATTTTGGTATTTCTTTTTGTTTCTTTTGTTATTCTGCAAAAGATTACGCATAATTTTTCTTAATTTTTTATTTAGTTTTTGTGAAATGTTGCATGAATAGTTTATGTCTGCTTCTTGATTTGCTGCTTGGTTTATTGCTCAATGACGAAGGTGTTGGGGGGGAGGTGTTTTGGCGAGTGGCTGGTATGAAGCATGTTCTATGTCACTTATCACTTGACACTTGTTATTGTAACGAATTATTTGTGGTGGCTCAATTTTTTTGTTTGTTGCTTTTTCTTTACTCGTTTTTTTTTACGTCACTTGCAAATATTTTTCGTTGATTTGCATACCCTACAGTGAGGGAGGCATATGGAAATATAATGAGGGGAATGAACTTAATATAAAAAAAAATATATAATACTATAGTCAAAACATGGAATTAATTAATTTGCCGACGAACTTTCCATTAAGGAACAGGGGAAACATATTCACATATCAATGAATGCTCTTCAATTCAAATTTTAAGCTCAGTGGTTGAATTTATTATTAAACTAAAATGCGGGTAAAAAGTCTAGGAAAGGAAAAAGGTATCGTGTAAGAAATATACTGATCGTCAATAATTTTATGTATTTCCTTCATTCTGCCGGTCGGCCCTTGCTTCTAGCTGCTGTATATTGCTTTGTTAGCCATGATATAAACTTCGATAAAAAGTATCTGTTTAGTAAGGCCTATGGAAATGATCTTTGTAATGCTTAGTGGGTTATGGATGTTTCGTAGACATTGTGGGAACTTGATTACTCAGAGTTAGTAAATGCTCAACTTTTTACCAGAAGAAATTTTTTAAAAAACATTTTCAATTTTATTTGTTTCCCTTTCCTTCTCTCTTATTCTTAGATTCTTTTTAAAAAATGAATCATAGCTTTCATTTGTCTGATATATTTCCGTCTTTTGGTTTTTTATTCTCATTTCTAGCTAATTTTTTCACAAAAAACAGGCGTTTTGTAATTTCAATTTGAAAGGATTCAAATTGTTTGTGACAAGCTGACAACGTCGTGTAGGGTATTGAAGATGAAGCAGCAGCTTCAGAGAGATGTCATTTCAAATTGTATTTAATGTGCCATACATTCTCAATGTGTTCTTGCTGGCCTGCCAGCCACTGATTCCACCGATGCTGAGGAGGTTGCGTCTGCTAAATGCGGCTGAATGAACGAACGAACGTAGGTGTTAAAAAGAATTTATGAATTATATTTTTATAATACAAATGTATGAACAACCACATTTACTACTACTTCTGATGCTGCTATACTCGTACAATGTATAAAAAAAAAACAATAACAATCATCTATCCATTGTGTGCAAGAGCTGATTTTTTTTTGAAGAAACCCCTTGTACTCCCTGCCTGCCTAACAGCTACTTTACGGATAGTTGCAACAGCAAACATCTATGTAGATGTCACTACAATTACAAGATGATCTTTTTCAACGTTTCTAGATTTTGTATGTTTTTTTCTTCTTTAGTTGTGTCTTTAAGTTGCTTTATTTTGTTCTGAAATGATATGAGAAGATGTGAGAGATGTCTTGCATTCTGCATTTGTTGCGGATTTTATTTGTTATTATTATTAGCTGCATTAGCTTTATTTCATCCATAGAGTTCTATACATATTTTGTTAAAAATAAATTAATGAGAAAGACAAGGCAAGGGAAATCTCCACAAAAATTACCAGGTAGCAAAAATGTTAGACATTAAGAAGTTGATCGAAAAAATGGCGCCCAACGGGGGACACATTAAAGAACAAAAAAAAATTAAAAATTTTTTATGGTAATTAAGAAAGCACCTTAGAAAAAAAAACAAAGAAAAACTTCAAAACTATGTTACCTGTTTATACTGGCGCCCAATAGTTAGCCAGAATTGGGAAAAATATTGATTAGTAATCATAGAGACGAGACAAAGAAAATTTTTATTATAAATATTCAAGTTGAAAACATTTTTCGAAAAAAAAATAATAAGGGAAATGGCGCCCAACGAGGAATACATTAAAGAAAAAATACTTTACTTACTTTAAATGGCCATGAATGAACATTTGTCTCATTAGCCAAACTTAGAATAGCGTTTCAAGCGCTTCGGTCTTCTGCGCTTCTTCTAAAATCTCCGACTCCAAGTTTCGAAATGTCTTTCACCACTTGATGATTCCATCGGATTTATGATTGAATAATAATAATAAGTAAGAAGCAATCACCGTAGCGCAGAGGATAGCATATCCGCCTTTGACGCTAAACGCCTGGGTTGGAATCCTGGCGAGATCATCAGAAAAAATTGTCAGTGGTGATTTTCCCTCCTAATGCTGGCAAGATTTGTGAGGTACTATTGCAAATTTTGCACATGAACATTCCACTAAGGAACAGGGGCAATCTTCTTACATATCAATGGGTGCAGTCCGATTCAATTTTAAGGTCAGTGATAAGTGGCCTTCTTTTTTTGGCCGAGTCTGCGATACGGTGGCCTGAGGTAATATGCCATGTAAAACTTCTCTCTATAAAAAGGAGGCCCCTTATCATTGAGCTTAAACTTGAATCGGACTACACATGTGAGAAGTTTGCCCCTGTTCCTTAGTGGAATGTTCATGGGCAAAAATTTGAATTTGCAAGAAACAAGCTTTGCAAATGCACATTTGCCCACAAACATTACTTTAAAATGCAGGGGGACAAGTTCTAACATATCAATGAGCGTCATTTAACTTTTAAGCTTAATGATAAGGGGCCTCCTTTTTAAAGCCGAGTTCGAAACACCTTTTTGGGGAAAAGTTTTTCCATTATATACCATTTACATGGCAGCTGTGCAATTAACCGGTATGAAATAGCTCACAAATGTCGCCAGCATTAGGGGAAGATAGCCACCGCTGAAAATTTATCTGATGTTGTCGTCAGGATTCGAACCCAGGGGTTCAGCATCATCGGCGGATATGTTAACCTTTTAGCTACGGTGACCTCCAAGAAACGATCATTAAGTATAATAATTTATGAACAATTTTATTTTTTTTTCTCATTTTAAATATGTTGGCGCCCAACAAGGAGCACACCCAACAAGGGGCACCCCCAACGGTGGTCACACATAACAAAACGAATAAAATGAGCCCAAGGCTTCGAATGTTGAAAAAAAGAACACACCGCGATTAGTTTTGTTACAAACATTATGCCTTTATCGCAAGGTCTCTTGGTGGAAAATGTCCAGCACTTAGATGTCTGGTGAAATTCTTCGATGACAAGATATACACGTTGGCGGTTCTACACCGTACACCGAAGAGGCTACAATGTAAAGACCGACATATTGAAACTATCTTTATAACAGTACTTGTTCTTACTAGGGTGTCACAATGGGCCAGACTGGCCTCCGAATGAATTCACCTTTCAGGGTGGTCTACCCATTCAACTCTACATCTAAAGCAGGTCGGCAAGAATAGGAGAAAGAGTGGCACAGAGCAAGGAGCATTTTATTCTCACTCCTTTGGATGAGTCATCTAAAATCACCTACTAAGGATTCTAACAGAAGAGCTATCCGAATCCGAAGGCGATGTAATAATACTTCTAAGGATAAGGAATCCATTTACCGCTCGACAAATTGGTCTAAACGGTAACGTTAAACAAAATCTGCTTTTATACAAGGAAGTCGTCCTCTTGAGGAAGTCAATTCCTCAAAAGGACGAATTCGGTAAATAAAGAGACCAAATACTTTGGAATAATCTTGAATAGGGAATTAAATTGAAAGTGTTACATACAGAAGCGAAATAAGAAGGCTCACAGATGTTGGATTTATTGTAGGCGAGCCGTAGATTTAAAATGTTGTCTGCTTCAGAAAATTGTCTACAGGCTTTACAGGAGCGCAATAAGACCTATACGCATCGCATTGTAAAGATATTACAACAACTTTTTAAAACGTGTTGTTTTGACTTGGGCGGGACGATGAGACCCATCCCTACAAGGACGAACCTACAGAATAATAAGTAAAAAAGTTCAATGTTCGGCCCTACCGAATATTGGGAACCCACCATCATGGATTCTGCTAAAATTGTATACAAAATAAATTTAGTTGAAGGCCATAATTTTATTCTCCATACCAAAAATCCGTCAAACCAGCAATAATTAAAGCTTCTAGGAACTGAATAAGGATAATCGAGAGACCGGTTTATATGGGAGCTATATCAGGTTTAGACCGATCTGCTGATTTAGGATCTTAAGCCCACGAAAGCCGCAATTATGATTCGATTTCGCTGAAAGTCAAAACAGTGAGTAAGTTAAAGCCTCCCGATATCCGACGTGGTTCAATATGGTTCAAATTGGTCTACATTCAGATAAAGCTGCCATATAGAGCAATCTGCCAATTAAGGGTCCTGAGCCCATAAAAGTTTTAATTATAACCTGATTTAGTTCTATTTAAATAGATGCGATCCATGGTGGAGGGTATATAAGATTCAGCCCGGCCGAACTTAGCACGCTCTTATTTGTAATTTTTTTTATCAACTGCCCCAAATGTGAACACTTGCTTAGACGGAATAAAGTGTCCCTATCCACTGTTAGGAAGTTCTAAATTTAAAATTTTTTAATTTTATAAAATGTTTTTCTTTAATTGGCGCCCAACCAGGGGCACAATAAATTGATTGCAAATAAAGCAGTTTTTAAGCAAGAAGTCATTTAAATTCGAGAAATGTTCCCCGGGAATTAAAAATGATTCTAATATGGTAAATCTACGCAAGATTAAGTTGATCACAATTATCGCTGTTAATATGCTGGTTTTGCTGCTGGTTTAGTATTGAGGCTGGCGTTGATGACGCCTGAGACGATGACGTCTTTCAATGTTTATTTGGCGATTATTGAAGACATCCTGTATATCAGCAGCCTCGTGGCCATACGAGCAACAGATATTCGAGTAAATATAGATAAAACCATCCCACCATCACCACCACCGACAGCAGTCATAACTATCCATGGCCCAGCTTCCCATCTACAGTTCATAATTCATTATTATTTTTTATTAGTTGTCTTAAGTGGATCCGTTGGTTTGGAGCCTCTATTGTTTTTCGTTGGCGTTTTCTTCTACTTTCAGCTCATCTCCGATCGCTCTTAGATCGCACAGCTATTAAAAAATATTTTTCACTTTTTTTTTCCTTATTTTTGTCATATTGTTTTTTGCCATTATTGTCTTTGCTTTGGTTGTTGTTATTGTTCTTGTAGCTTTTGCCAACCATATACGATTTAATTTATGAGTGAGTGATGTATGACATTTGGAATGTGTTTAGATTTAGTTTAATAGACTAGTATTTTAATCAAAGTGATTATTTCCAAGTTGGCTGGTGAAGAGCGCAAAAAAATTGTGAATTTTTTTTTTCTGTACGATTAATACTCATGCAAATGGGTCAAAAGTTGAATTGAAACTAATAGCCATTAAGAGTAAAATCCAAAAATAACACTTTGAGATGATCCTAGATGCAAGGCAATTACAACAAAAGATAAATGATGGTTTGACTTTTTGTAGAAAGGTGGAAAATTCCAATTGTGTATTAAGAAACTGAGAGATGAGAATGCTTTAGACTAAGAGGCGATAACAATTTTTAATGGCAATCAAAATTATTTTTTCTCCTAAAGAGGAGAGAGATGAAAACAGTGGATAATAAGGATGTATATTACCAGAATAAAGAATTTTTATTGATTACTGTTAATAAATCATATGACAGCTATACCAGATTATGAACCGATTTGAAGTTGTTGGAAGTGATCCTAAAACACTACGTGCAAAATTTCAGTCAAATCTGATAAGAATTGCGCCCTCTGGAGGCTCAAGATCCAAGATCGATTTATATGACAGCTATATCAAAATATAAACCGATTTGAACCATACTTAGCGCAGTTGTTGGAAGTGATAACAAAACACGTCGTGCAAAATTTCATTCCAATCGGATAAGAACTAGAGGCTCAAGAAGTCAAGACCCAAGATCGGTTTATATGGCAGCTAAATCAAAACATGGACCGATATGGCCCATTTACAATCCCAACCGACCTACATTAATAAGAAGTAGTTTCGAGGTGTTACATACAGAATGACGAAATTAATATACCCCCATCCTATGGTGGAGGGTATAACAACTTTTAATTTTTTTGTGTTTTTTCTTACTTTTTTATTATGATTGCCATATCAAATTTGCTTTTAATATTCCTCATTGCTTTAAAAAAAATCTTTCAAGACTCATTTCAAATATTTTTAAATTAATTAGCAACAAAAGTATGACATATCATATGAAGACAATGTTATAACAAAATAATAATTCAAATTTTTGGAAATGTATCCAAATGGTAATTGTGAAATCACTTAAGTAAAAAAGTTTATGTAAATAAATCCCACACATGTTCAACAATAAACATTAAAAAAAAAGAAAAACCCCTTTTAATTAAAATGTTTAATATTTCATAGTGGTAATAAATGCCTGCTAGTTTTGGAAACGTTATTAAGTAAACAAGTGAAGAGTTTTTTTTATTACAAAACCTAGTTTTAATATTATTATCATTGAATTAAGAGTCTTTGATGAGTAAAGTATCATACATGTGAAGTGGTTAATTATGTTGCAAATATTTAACAAAACTTAATGTTGACCAATTGAAAAGGTATTTTGAAATTTGGAGGGGTGAATTTTGTAGTTTATGCACCTTAAAACTTAGATTATCATTAGCTTACATGTCGATAGAGGCATAACCACAGATTCCAGTATCCCTGGAATGTGTAGAGCAGTTCCTAGTCTCATAAGATCGCCCGCTTTACAATTTCCTGGGTTATCTCTGAGGCCCGGCACCTAGTACAGGTGAATTTTGAACTGTTCACCCACCTCGTTGAGAGATCTGCGACAGTCGAGGATGGTTTTTGTGTTCAGAAATACGTTCTCCAGAGATTTAATGGCTGCCTGAGAAGATATTTATACCAATCGTCGTAATGGCATTATATCTTAGCCATTCCACCACTTCCTTAATTGCAAGGATCTCCGCTTTATACACACTACAGTAACCGACTGGATAACCTCTTCGATATCACCAGTTCTAGATCTTTAGAATACACCCCAAAGCCCATCTGGTCGTTTAGATTGGAGCCATCTGTTTAGAAGTCCATGTCTTTCCATGTCTGTTACCAGTAATATCGTACATCCAATCAGTTCTGTCAGGAATAGTGATGCAGTACCTTTTGTCAAAAAGCGGCTCAGACAGGGTGTAATAATCCGATCCGATGAACATCGGCTATTGTATCAAGGATAACATAGTGTTCGTAGCCGCCACATGAACAATGAGAAAGCTCCCTTAACCTCACGGCAGTGGTCGCTGCACTCTGGGTAGCCACAATGTCCAGAGTCATAAGATGTAGCATTAAATTCAGTGCTTCAGATGGTGTCGCCCTCAGTGCGGTTGTGATCCACATACAAGCCATCCTTTGGATCCGGTTAAGTATTGAGCAGTAGGTGGACTTTTGAAGCGCCGTCCACCAGACCACAACACCATATAGCATTATAGGTCTGACAACTGCAGTATATACCTGCTGCAAGACACACAGTCTAAACCCCCTAGTTTTGGTAATGGTTTTCTAAAAGGTGTATAGGGCAAGAGTTGCCTTTTTCAAAATGTCGTAGTTGAAGTTCAATTCACCCAGGTAATTTGTGCTTTCTGTAAATGGAACATTCTCTCCTACCAAGGTGACAGGTTCCACTGTAGGCAATTTGTATCTCCTACTAAAAAGAACTACTCTGTCCTGCACGGATTTATACCTAGACCACTTTCGGTAGCCCACTTTGCTGTTGCACTTAGAGCTTCCTATATACCATAGAGTGCTGGAGAACTTTGCCCTAACCGTAATTGCCACGTCATCAGCATATGCAATCACTTTTACACCTTTTTCTTCCAGAGACAATAATAAATTGTTAATGACTATATTCCAAAGTAGAGGAGACAGTACACCTCCTTGAGGTGTTCCTCTGCTGACCCATTTTTTTAAATCCACAGATCCCAAGCCTGCCATAATGCATCTTTTAGTAAGTAAGTTATTAATAAACTTTCTTACAGTAGAGTTGATGCCTAGAAACTACAACTCCTTCATAATTGAGATCGGTATTACATTATTGAAAGCACCTTCAATGAAGAGAAATACTACCATTGTATATTCCTTGATAGCAAGAGAACCTTCTTCTGTAGCCGACTAGGTCGTGAAGGGCTGTTTCAGTGGACTTGCCTTTACTATATGCTTGCTGCTGCCGAGACAGGCGATCTCCAGGGATCTTTGCCCAAATATATGATTATATCAACCTCTTAAGAATCTTTGGCATAAAGTATGACAGACTAATAGGACGAAAACCTTTCGTCATCGTGTGGTTGGATTTTCATGGACTTGCCTTTACTATATGCTTGCTGCTGCCGAGACAGGCAATCTCCAGGGATCTTTGCCCTAAGATATGATTCTATTGTATCAACTTCTCAAGAATCTTTGGCATAAAGTATGACAGACTAATAGGACGAAAACCTTTCGTCATCGTGTGGTTGGATTTTCCTGGACTTGCCTTTACTATATGCTTGCTGCTGCCGAGACAGGCAATCTCCAGGGATCTTTGCCCTAAGATATGATTCTATTGTATCAACCTCTCAAGAATCTTTGGCATAAAGTATGACAGACTAATAGGACGAAAACCTTTCGTCTTCGTGTGGTTGGATTTTCCTGCTTTCGGAATAAAAATGACCTTCGTGTCCCTCCATCCCACAGGTTTGTATGACATGCTGATACAAGAAGAGTATATCTCCCTAAGCCAAGGAACCAGTATATCAGGCAGCTTGTAATTCAACCGGCGATACATCATCAGGGCCCGATGACTTAAAGAAGTCGCAACTTCTTATCATCCAAAGGATTTTCGGCTCAGACGGAATTTCCCTAATAGACTCCGACGAATGCTTACCAGTGACAACCTGTTCTGGCGCCTCGTTGTTCGTTGGAGAATTTCCCGGGAAATGTGTATCAGCGAGTAGCTCTAGTGTTTCCTCACCAGACATTGTCCATGCATTCACTGACTTCTGAATATACCCCACCGTAATAGGTCTCGAGGACAGAATCTTCCTTAGCCTAGGGGCTTCGGATGTATCCTCCACGGAGCTGCAGAATTCTACCCAGGATTTGTTCTGAGCCTTTCTCAGCTAGCCCTTATATTTTCTTTGCTCAGCCTTATAGATGTCTCAATCGTGTGGTGCTCTTGTGGCTTTTGTTCTGTTGAAGAGTTTTCTGCAGTCCTTCCTTAGACCAACCAGCTTTGGGGTTCACCATGGCGGTCGCTGTTTGCCCCTTGGCTTGGCACTTGGACATGCAGACACAAGCGAGTCATTCAGGGTCTTTGTGATCCGCTTGACCAAATTGCGAATTTGCCCATAAACATTCCGCTAAGGAACAGGGCAAACTTCTCACATATTAATGAGTGCAGTCCGATTGAAGTTTAAGCTCAATGATAAGGGCCTTCTTTTAATAGCCGGGTTCGAAAGGCGTGCTGCAGTGCGACACCTCTTTAGAGAGAAGTTTTACATGGCATAGTACCTCACAAATGTTGTTAGAATGTTAGAATTAGGAGGGAAATCACTGCTGAAATTTTTTTCTGATGGTCTCGCCAGGATCCGAACCTAGGCGTTCAGCGTCATAGGCGGAAATGCTAACCTTTGCGCTACGGTGGGCTCTGTAATTAAATAATGATGATATTATTGAGTATAAACGTGAGCCGGACAGCACTTATTGACATGTTCCTTCCTGAAATGTTTGCAGGCAAATTTGCATATACTGAGCTCTATAGTTGTTTGAAGAAATCGAAGAACGGGAGCCATTTCATATCATAGTTGTTGGGAAGTTACATCAGGACATTACTTGCAAAATTTTATTTAAATTGAATAAAAATTTTGCTTTTCAGCGGCTTACGAAATCAACTAACAAAATGGCGCCCAACGTTGGGCACCTAATTTTATTTTTTTTTCAAAAACTAAAAGAGTGACAAAAAACGAATGAGCTTTTATAGATTGTAATCTCTTTTATCGCATTTAAGGACCTTCTGTTTTACCCCACAATCCATAGTAATCTCCTGCACCCAAAGTTACTCCCCAGTGATATGCATGTTTTCAAATAATTACAACTTATTGACCTCATATGTTAATATAAGGGCAATAAGTTTACTGTGAATTCTCACTTGAATGAACTATCAACAAAAAACATATACAAAATGAAACAAAAATTGCCTAAAAAAGAGTCTTGAGGGGATACTTTCAATAATGTATAAAAATAGCAAAAAAACTACATATGTACATGTGGTATATATCAATACAAAGTCAACAAACAACTCTTGCATATACATATAGTCATTCAACCATTTATCCAAATGTATTTATTATATACATTATATCAAAATTGCCATTTATTATACCCTGTTGTTATAAGTTGAAACCTATAAAAGGCATAAATTAAATTCCCTTTAAAAATAGTTCGTTTTTCCACAAAGGACATTCATACAAATACACCCTGTAGTGTATATATAGACACCAATACAACAAGTTGATGTAGACATGTAGAGAGAAAGAGGGAGAGAAGTCTTAACATATTCAGACATTTGTATTAATGACAAATACTAGCAGCATTTTACCAATAGTGAGTGGTCACAAAACGAATGAAATTCGTAAACGTAATAATGTAATAAATATTCAAATTACACTCATTTTTCGTCGTCCTTTTTTCCATTCTTTGACTTGGTGACCGCTAAGTCAAACAGAAAGTCAGTAAGAGCAACAAATATCATATGGGCCAGGTGGAAAGAATTTTGTGGGGTAGAGAAGAATATTCAATGAAAAATATGAATATAAGGGTATAAGGAGATATAAGGCTATTTTAAAGGGAATTGGAATGTTTTGTGAAAGTAGGAAGTTTGTTAGAATCCTAATAAGAATATGAGAAAACTTGTGTGGGTACTATGTGGTAGCGCTCTGCGTCAAGCCATTTAAAATTTATTTCGTTACACCCTCATATATACTTTTAACCTTACAACAGAAAAATATATCAGGTCAATATATTCAGCACTCAGAACATAAAAAAATAAGAGACTGACTGACATTTTGCATTTGTGCTGTTGACAAATGAGTCTTGGACGTTGCTGATGAAGTTTGGTTTTGCAGTTTATATATGATTAGCAATACCATTGCTATAAAAGTTTTATATATAAAAAAAAAAAACAAAACAAGAAAGGGGTGTTTTAACCAAAACTAAAGTTCGTCAATGTATGGCAAACAGAGTAAGCAACTCAATAAAATGTCAACTGCCATTGGCTATGAAAGGAAAAATCTAAGTGGTATTAATCGCAGTCTGTATTTTTACTTGTAAAAAGGTACAAATGTTCCACAAACACCCTTTTGATGCAATGTATATTGTATGATGATATGTATGATGAATGTATGAGTGAATGAATGAAC